>NW_027140186.1:300000-520000 GCF_036365525.1 Heterodontus francisci
GTTCATCCCCATATTCTCTCCATCCCCAACCCTGCCAATTGTTATGGCCAGGTGAGGAGGGGTCAAAGTCGCTCGGCTTTATTTGATCACAACAGTGTTTGTCTTTTATAAACGGTGAATATGCTTAACGTCTCAGTGAGTCTTTTACATTTTACCTTTCGTATGATGATGAAGGAATTGATTGGACAGGTTCTCTTGAGTTTAAACATGAAAGAGGTGTGTTTATTATACTTAACAATATAAACCCTATCTAAATAAAATCATTAAAATAAATAGAACACATTTATGCGCACACTCACACAGGAATCACACAGAAATACATTACAGAGTGAGAAGTAAATTTGTGGTTGGATTGGAGTCCAGAATAAATATATTTTTTTAAACTCATTCTGTGAGGTTTGACCATTCCGTCGTCTTCCTGCAGAAGTTGTATCCTTGAAGTCTTTTTCTGGTCAATGTGCAGTTTGTGGCTGGTCCACATGGCTCTGGGAATTCTTTGAGGCACACATGTAGGTGGCTTTCTTCCCCTGGTTACTCTGTCTGTAGCAATCTGTAGGCTTGGAGGGCCCATATTCGCATGTGGTTTTCAAATTTGTGATGTTATGTGGAGAGGGAGATGGAGAGAAAGGGAGGGGTGTGGGGGGAACACAGCCCTCCTGCTTCAGCTCATTTTGAATCACTGACTTGTCTGTTTTTGTCCAGGGAAAACTCTCAGCTTTCCCAGGGATAGACAGTCTCCAGTCTGACTCAGTGTATTCGCTGGACTGTTACAATGAGATTCAAGGTTAGGACCTTCTATCTCCCCAGGGCTCAGGATACCAGTATTTACTCTTGGAGGAGTTTGCTCTTTCAAAGTCAATGTGTCAGGATGGCCTTGTATGCCGTGTTCATGAATATAATCTCAGGTAATTCAATCACTGGAGCAAGCCAATGATTTGGGTCCAGGCTCATCAGACATATGTCTCCTGTTGTAGGCTTTAGAATGTGAAAAGGTGTGTCAGATGCCAATTGCGGTGGCCATCTTGGCTGCCAGTTTTTTCAAGGATAACGGCAAGATTTTTTTTCTATTTAAGGTTTACTGCAAGTTTCCAAACTATGAATTAAATTTTATAATTAGGCATATTGTGTGATCTTGATACCGCCACAGCACACGTGGAAAAAATCTGATAACAAGAACATTTCATTGCAGGATTGTGGGAATAAAAAGAAGAAAGCACACATTCATTCTCAATAATCACTTCCCAAACTGACATATTAATCTTAGAATTACTGCAGCTGAGATTGTCTGTTAAAGTTGTACTGATTTAATGTTTTGGTGTTTTGTCTGGGATGGTTATGTGTCGGGTTCGACCCTGGACATTGCATCAGCGATTCCATTGTATCTTTTTTTCTCTCCTGCAATGAAGCTTAAACCATTCAGGTTCCTTCACCTTGATAATCTTTCTCCCTAAACCGACAGTGTGTAATAAATTGTTTTTTTTTAGCCCCTGTGAGGTGTCTGAGATTTCCTCTGGGCCATTGTTCTTGCTGAGTTCGGCTTTGAAATTGGTGGGTTTGATTAGATTTGGGTTTGGGACCTGATCATTGTGTTCTTCAGTGGGTAGATCCACACTGACCTTACTTTTAGCTTTCTGGTGAGGTACACAAGTGCTGTTTACTTTAGGGTATTTTCCCTTCCCTTTTCCCCCTACTACGGGGACACTAATTTCTCTAACCAGCCCCATGTCCTCTGAGATTTTATGGCTCGCAGGTGGCTGTCCATCTTTCACTGCACTCTCCTGCGACACCTCGACTCGGTGACGCATCTCCCTCACTATTGGCTTGCCTTTTTGGGAACTTTCTTTTGTCATTGCATGTTTCTGTAAATGCTGTTAGCAGACTTTTTAGGTTGCCTCATTGACCTGCATTTAAGAAGGAGAGTGTGTGGTCTAATTTATCTAACATTTCAGGGTTGGCTAATCGGAGAGTAGGGGATTCCAGTTGGGAATCCTCCTGGCCCTCTTCTAACCTGTCCGCACTGTCCTTTTCAATCCTTCCCTCCTGACAGTCTGCCAGATCTATACTTGTCTGTCCCCTCCACAGCCTTTGTTTTTTGCCTTTGGTCTGGGGGGTCATTTAAGTAATTTACCTGGCTGTTCCTTTTGCCACTCGATATGGAACTCTGGACTGGGATTTCAGGGATTCACCCTGCAGTGGGAATAGTAACAATACATGATCGCTGGGATGAAATGTTCTGACCTTGGAATTTTGCCTGATTACATTTTCATAGCTGCCTGGGAGGTCCTTAGGTGTTCCTGAGCCATTACACAGGCACTCATGAGCCGCTCCCAGAGCATGGAGATGTAGTCTAACATGGAGGACTCATCCCTGTGTCCCAAAAACTTCTCCTTGATTAGTTTAAGAGGAGCTCTCACCTCGTGTCCATAACGTAATTCAAAGAGACTAAAGTCAGTGGACTCAATGGATATTTTCCTGGTAACCAACAGGTGAAATGCCATCCCTTTGTCCCAGTCATGGGGTTACTCATAGCAGTATGGCCTGATCATTGTCTTTAGGGTCTGGTGGTACTGCTCCAAAGCTCCTTGTGACAGTGGGTGGTAGGCTTTAGCTGGGTTATGTCTAGAATACCCATGACCTTTTCAAAAATACTGGACGTAAAATGTGTGCCCTGATCCATCTGAATCTCAGCAGGCAGCCCATAACGGGTTAGCTCCTCCACAACTACCTTGGCAGAGATAGTTATTCGGGGGAGTGGCCTCTGGGAATCGGGTCACCACATTCATAATGGTGAGAAGATACTGGTTGTCCCGTTTTGTTTTCAGCAGGTGTCCCACATAATCTACCAGCATTCTGCTGAAGGGTTCCACAAATTCTGGTATGGGTATTAGGGTGAAGGTATTATTGCAGGTTGGGGCTTCCCCACAACATGGCAGGTGTGACCAGTTTTACAGAACTCCACCACATCTTTGTGCAGTTGTGGTCAGTGAAGATGCTGTCTTATGTGGACTTTAAATTTTCATACATCAACATGTACAGTCATTGGAAGTTCGTGGGCCATTAATATTTCTTTAAGGGACCTCAGCGGCACCACTATCTGGTGAAGCACTGTCCACTCTTCATCCGCAGGTCTGTGAGGAGGTCTCAGCTTCCTCACCAGCACCTCAATCTTTAAATAGCAGCACTCTGCAACTCCCTCTACTTCAGTTTTGGTTTGGACAGTCTGTGCTATATTTTAACACTGGGTCGAGTTGTTGAGCCTCAACTAAGGAAGATCTGTTTAACACATCCTTTGTGTTCTCTACCTTCCCAAAGAAGTTTTCAGACAACCAGATAGTAGGGTCATCGTCTCCAGTGTCAGTTCAGCCGCCTCTGATGGGGGTTGTTTAGCCATGGAACGAGTCACCACAGAATCAGGGCGAATGCCAGGGACCTTCTCCTGTAACTGCTCTGTGTCCCTGATCTCTTGTGGTCCCTCCAGAACTTTTGCGGAAGCTGCCACCTTTTCCCTGCCAGATCAATACCCAGGAGCAGGTCCCCATGGCTACTGGTCCTGAAAATAGGTCGCACTCCAAGTGCACCCAATATAAAGGTATGGACATATACTGTCTTCCAATACCATTCGCTAACACTCCTGCATTCACTGCACTCCCCGAGAAAGGTCATGCCTTTTCCCAGCAGAAGGGATTGGTTGGCCCCTTTAGCCCTGAGTATGACTAGGGCTTGCTTACCTCACTGAAGGGGTATGGGGTCACTTTTCCCTTGGATTCAAAATCCTAGTAACGCTCAAGGATTTTGTTAAGTTTTCCCCCACTCTCTGTGGTAGTGTTACTGTGTCTGACTGTTACAGTTAAAGGCACAGCCTGACCTGCTGTGAATTCCATAAGGGCCCGTTTTCCTGCACTGCTCTGGTGGACCCTGAGTAATCCTACAGGTTTTCCCCATCACTTACAGCATTCAACTCGATGGTGGCCTGCCTTACTGCAGTGGAAACACACATATCATTGGTCATTACTCCTGCTCTCAGTACCGTCCTATTTGGCCTGAGCGTGGGCCCCTGGGTGTACAGATTTTCCTCCTTGCCCGTGGCTGCTCAGGCTCTTATCACCCTCCCACCTTTTATTCCCGGGTTTTTGGGGTGACTAGGGAATGCATTCCCTTTGGGGTTAAGGCCTTGTGTACATGGAAAAAAATCTTCATCCAGAATTGCAACCTTCCTGGCTCTTCGAACCTTTTTTTCCTCTGTGTGGGTTTTAATGGGAGCGGCAGCGAGTTTTTGAACTCCTTGAGAAGGATCACCGCTCTGAGGTTTACATATGTGGGCTGTATCCCGATTTTCCGTATCTACTAGTCAGAGGCAAACATAAAAGCGGACTGCAAAATCTTCTATAGTTACGTAAAAAGGAAACATTTGGGTAAGACATGTATGTGTCTATTACAGGTAGAGTCAGGGGAATTTATAATGGGGAATCGAGAAATCGCAGAGAAGCTAAATGATCACTTTGTGTCAGTCTTCATTGAGAAAGATACAAGAAATCTCCCAGAATTAGAGATCCAAGGGATTAGGGGGAATGAGGAAGTGAAGCAAATTAATATTAGTAAGAAGTTTGTGTTGGAGAAATTAATGGGGTTGAAGGTTGATAAGTCCCCAGGACCTGATATTCTAAATTCCAGAGTGTTGACAGAGGTAGCTATGGAGACAGTGGGTGCATGGGTGATCACCTTCTGGAATGGTTCCAGCATATTGGAAGGTCGCAAATGTCACCCCACGATTTAAGAAGGGAGGGAGAGAGAAAACGGGGAATTACAGACCTGTTAGCCTGACATCAATAGTAGGGAAAATGGTAGAATCTATCATAAAGGATGTGATAAATGGATAATTGGATAAAGATGATCTGATTGGACATAGTCAACATGGATTTATGAATGGGAAATCATGTTTGATGAACCTACTGTAGTTTTTTGAGGATATTAGTAACAGAATTGATAAAGTGGAGTCGGTGGATGTAGTATATTTGGATTTTCAGATGAATTTTTGATAAAGTCCCCCACAGGAGGTTGGTTAGTAACATTAAAGCACATGGGATCGGACGTAATATACTGGCATGGATTAAGGATTGGTTAACAAGCATAAAACAGAGAGTAGGAATAAATGGGTTATTCTCACTTTGGCAGGCTGTGACCAGTGGGGTAAGTAAAAAGGAAACATTTGGGTAAGTACTTGGGCCCCATCTGTTCACAATGTGTATCATTGATTTAGATGTGGAGACCAGAGTAATATTCCCAAGTATGCAGATGATACAAAAATATGTGGGAATGTATGTGCTGTGAGGAAGGTGCAAAGTGGCTTCAAGGGCATTTGGACAGACTTAGTGGGAGGGCAAGAACGTGGCAGATGGAATATAATGTGGAAAATATGAGGTTATCCACTTTGGAAGGTGGAATAGATGTGAAGGGTATTTCTTGAATTGTAAGACATTAGAAAGTGTAGATGTGCAAAGGGATCTGTGTGTCCTTGTCAATAAATCACTGAAAGCTGACATGCAGGGACAGCAAGCACTTAAGAAGGCTAATGGTATGTTAGCCTTTATCACAAGAGAATTTGAGTACAGGAGTGGTGAAGTCTTGCTTCAATTGTAAGCAACCTTGTGAGACCACACCTGGAGTACTGTGTGCAGCTTTGCTCCCCTTACTTTAGGAAGTATATTATTGCCATAGGGGGAGTGCAACGAAGATTCACTAGACTTGTTCCTGGGATGGCAGGACTGTCCTATGAAGAGATTGGGAAAACTGGGCCTGGATTCTCCAGAATTTTGAATTGAAAATGTGAATCTTTGGACTTCTCTACCCCAGAGGGCAATGGAAGCTCAGTCATTCAGTATGTTTGAAGCAGAGATTGACAGATTTCTAAATACAAATGACATAAAGGGTTATGGAGATAGTGTAGTAAAAAGGAATTGAAATAGATGATAACCCGTGATCGTTTTGATTGGCGGGGCTGACTAGATGGGCTGAATGGCCTACTCTTGCTCCTATGTTCCGAAGCTGCTTAACTCTTTCAAACTGGAGGCAAGTTCGCTCAGGCTACTTTCGTAGTGTTCCGAATTTTTGGTAGTACGCTTCTGATACTATCTCATATGCACCCTGGATAACACTTTTATTCATTTCATAATCTGATGAACTTTCATCGGGTAACAGTGAATAAACCTCATGGGCTTTTCCTGTTACTTTGCTTTATAAAAACAGTGTCCAGCTCTCTGCCGCCATTTCAGCTGCTTTGCAGGTTTTTCAAAAGTGATGAAAAATTCTGCCACATCCTCCTCATTGAACTTTAGAATGAACTGGGGTAACTTTAAGAACTCACCACATGGTCCTGAGCTATGGGCAGCTCCCTCACTAGCTGTGCCTTCACTGGGTGTACTGGGACTTCCTCTAGTTGTTTGAGCCGCCTTAACTCCCTTTCCTCCTTCTCCTTCTGGAACACTCTTACTTTTTCCCTTTCTTGACACCTACTCTGCTCTTTCTCGTTCTCTCTGGATTTCCAATTCGAGTCTCTTCTGTTCTAGCTTTACCTTAGCTAACATTATTCTTTTTGTTAGTGATTCTAACTCTGTCTGAGTCTTCAGCTTCAAGTGAAAAATGATTGGCCACAGGTCTTAAAATTTCGGGTTTCCTAGCTTTTGGACGGAGAGTAATCCCTAACTGTACAGCTACATTACTCAACTTTTCAACAGAGAGCGATTTTAACCTGTACCGAGTTACTTCACTCTGTATGTAAATCTTTTATGCCAATGTAACTCCTTTATTCAGACATCGAGGGAGACAGAAGGCAGGAAAAATTATGAGGCGCATTGATAGAGTAGAGAAGAAGAAAGTTTTCCCTCAGCACAGGTGTCAGTAACCGGGGGCCATTGATTTAAGATAAGGGGCAAGTGGTTTAGAGGAGATTTGAGGAAAAAAATAATTTCACTCGGATGGCGGCTAGAATCTGGAACACACTACCTGAAAAGATGGTAGAGGCAAGAACCCTCACAACATTTAAGAAGTATTTAGATGAGCACTTGAAATGCCATAGCATACAAGGTTACAGGCCAAGTGCTGTAAAAGGGGATTAGAATGGACAAGCTTGATGGCTGGCACAGACAGAGTGGGGCGAAGGGACTGTTTCTGTGCTGTAAAACTCTGTGCATCTGTGACACATCCAATTTCTCATTTGTTGTTGCGTTATGATCACGAGAACCGCCAGATTTCTGTTACAGCCAGGTGAGGAGGGGTCCCAGGCTCTCCTCTTGTCCTATCTTTTATTTCACTGCAGCGGGGCTTAATCCTTTTTAGCAGTGGACATGCTGACCACCTCAGTGAGCATTTTACCTTTCACCTTTGTTGTGATCGTGAAAGAACCAATCAGACAGGTTTTCTTGAGTTTAATCAAGAGGTTCCAGAAGCTGGCCGAGCGCGTCTACTCTGAGGCACAATGTGGCTTTCGTGCAGAGAGATAAAAAAAACAAAGAACAAAGATAATTACAGCACAGGAACAGGCCCTTCGGCCCTCCAAGCCTGCGCCGATCCAGATCCTCTCTCTAAACATGTCGCCTATTTTCTAAGGTTCTGTATCTCTTTTCTTCCTGCCCATTCATGTATCTGTCTAGATACATCTTAAAAGACTCCATCGTGCCCGCATCTACCACCTCCGCTGGCAATGCGTTCCAGCTGCCCACCACCCTCTGCGTAAAGAACTTTCCACGCATATCCCCCCTAAACTTTTCCCCTTTCACTTTGAAATCGTGTCCTCTAGTAATTGAAACCCCCACTCTGGGAAAAAGCCTCTTGCTATCCACCCTGTCTATACCTCTCATGATTTTGTACACCTCAATCAGGTCCCCCCTCAACCTCCGTCTTTCTAATGAAAATAATCCTAATCTGCTCAACCTCTCTTCATAGCTAGCGCCCTCCATACCAGGCAACATCCTGGTGAACCTCCTCTGCACCCTCCCCAAAGCATCCACATCCTTTTGATAATGTGGCGACCAGAACTGTACGCAGTATTCCAAATGTGGCCGAACCAAAGTCCTATACAACTGTAACATGACCTGCCAACTCTTGGACTCAATGCCCCGTCCGATGAAGGAAAGCATGCCGTATGCCTTCTTGACCACTCTATTTACCTGCGTTGCCACCTTCAAGGAACAGTGGACCTGAACACCCAAATCTCTCTGGACATCAATTTTCCCCAGGACTTTTCCATTTACTGTATAGTTCACTCTTGAATTGGATCTTCCAAAATGCATCACCTCGCATTTGCCCTGATTGAACTCCATCTGCCATTTCTCTGCCCAACTCTCCAATCTATCTATATTCTGCTGTATTCTCTGACAGTCCCCTTCACTATCTGCTACTCCACCAATCTTAGTGTCGTCTGCAAATTTGCTAATCAGTCCACCTATACTTTCCTCCAAATCATTAATGTATATCACAAACAACAGTGGTCCCAGCACGGATCCCTGTGGAACACCACTGGTCACACGTCTCCATTTTGAGAAACTCCCTTCTACTGCTACTCTCTGTCTCCTGTTGCCCAGCCAGTTCTTTATCCATCTAGCTAGTACACCTTGGACCCCAAGCGCCTTCACTTTCTCCATCAGCCTGCCATGGGGAACCTTATCAAACGCCTTACTGAAGTCCATGTATATGACATCGACAGCCCTTCCCTCATCAATCAACTTTGTCACTTCCTCAAAGAATTCTATTAAGTTGGTAAGACATGACCTTCCCTGCACAAAACCATGTTGCCTATCACTGATGAGCCCATTTTCTTCCAAATGGGAATAGATCCTATCCCTCAGTATCTTCTCCAGCAGCTTCCCTACCACTGACGTCAGGCTCACCGGTCTATAATTACCTGGATTATCCCTGCTACCCTTCTTAAACAAGGGGACAACATTTGCAATTCTCCAGTCCTCCGGGACCTCACCCATGTTTAAGGATGCTGCAAAGATATCTGTTAAGGCCCCAGCTATTTCCTCTCTCGCTTCCCTCAGTAACCTGGGATAGATCCCATCCGGACCTGGGGACTTGTCCACCTTAATGCCCTTTAGAAAACCCAACACTTCCTCCCTCCTTATGCCGACTTGACCTAGATTAATCAAACATCTGTTCCTAACCTCAACATCCGTCATGTCCCTCTCCTCGGTGAATACCGATGCAAAGTACTCGTTTAGAATCTCACCCATTTTCTCTGAGTCCAAGCATAACATTCCTCCTTTGTCCTTTAGTGGGCCAATCCTTTCTCTAGTTACCCTCTTTCTCCTTATATATGAATAAAAGGCTTTGGGATTTTCCTTAACCCTGTTTGCTAAAGATATTTCATGACCCCTTTTAGCCCTGTTAATTCCTCGTTTCAGATTGGTCCTACATTCCCGATATTCTTTCAAAGCTTCGTCTTTCATCAGCCGCCTACACCTTATGTATGCTTCCTTTTTCCTCTTAGCTAGTCTCACAATTTCACCTGTCATCCATGGTTCCCTAATCTTGCCATTTCTATCCCTCATTTTCACAGGAACATGTCTCTCCTGCACGCTAATCAACCTCTCTTTAAAAGCCTCCCACATATCACATGTGGATTTACCTTCAAACAGCTGCTCCCAATCTACATTCCCCAGCTCCTGCCGAATTTTGGTATAGTTGGCCTTCCCCCAATTTAGCACTCTCCCTTTTGGACCACTCTCGTCTTTGTCCATGAGTATTTTAAAGCTTACGGAATTGTGATCACTATTCCCAAAGTAGTCCCCTACTGAAACTTCAACAACCTGGCCGGGCTCATTCCCCAACACCAGGTCCAGTATGGCCCCTTCCCGAGTTGGACTATTTACATACTGCTCTAGAAAACCCTCCTGGATGCTCCTTACAAATTCTGCTCCATCGAGACCTCTAACATTAAGCGAATCCCAGTCAATGTTGGGAAAATTAATATCTCCTATCACCACCACCCTGTTGCTCCTACATCTTTCCATAATCTGTTTACATATTTGTACCTCTATCTCACGCTCGCTGTTGGGAGGCCTGTAGTACAGCCCCAACATTGTTACCGCACCCTTCCTATTTCTGAGTTCTGTCCATATTGCCTCACTGCTCGAGTCCTCCATAGTGCCCTCCTTCAGCACAGCTGTGATATCCTCTTTGACCAGTAATGCAACTCCTCCACCCCTTTTACCTCCCTCTCTATCCCGCCTGAAGCATCGATATCCTGGGATATTCAGTTGCCAATCATACCCTTCCCTCAACCAAGTCTCAGTAATAGCAATAACATCATACTCCCAGGTACTAATCCAAGCCCTAAGTTCATCTGCCTTACCTACTACACTTCTTGCATTAAAACAAATGCACCTCAGACCACCAGTCCCTTTATATTCATCATCTGCTCCCTGCCTGCTCTTCCCCTTAGTCACACTGACTTCATTATCTAGTTCCTTACAGGCTTTTGTTACTACCTCCTTACTGTCAACTGACCTCAATTGGTTCCCATCCCCCTGCCACATTAGTTTAAACCCTCCCCAACAGCGTTAGCAAAAGCACCTCCAAGGACATTGGTTCCAGTCCGGCCCAGGTGTAGACCATCCAATTTGTAATAGTCCCACCTCCCCCAGAACCGGTCCCAATGTCCCAAAAATCTGAAACCCTCCTTCCTGCACCATCTCTCAAGCCACGCATTCATCCTGACTATTCTTTCATTTTTACTCTGACTATCACGTGGCACTGGTAGTAATCCTGAGATTACTACCTTTGAGGTCCTACTTTTTAACTTGGCTCCTAACTCCCTAAACTCTGCATGTAGGACCTCATCCCGTTTTTTACCTATATCATTAGTGCCTATGTGCACAATGACAACTGGCTGTTCACCCTCCCCCTTCAGAATGTTCTGCAGCCGATCTGAGACGTCCCTGACCCATGCACCTGGGAGGCAACATACCATTCGGGAGCCTCGTTTTCGACCACAGAACCGCCTATCTACTCCCCTTACAATCGAATCCCCTACGACTATAGCCCTTCCACTCTTTTTCCCGCCCTTCGGAACAGCAGAGCCAACCACGGTGTCATGGACCTGGCTACTGCTGCCTTCCCCTGGTGAGCCATCTCCCTCAACAGTATCCAAAACGGTATACTTGTTTTGGAGGGAGATGACAGCAGGGGACTCCTGCGCTGCCTTCCTGCTCTTTCTCTGCCTTTTGGTTACCCATTCCCTTTCTCCCTCAGCAATCCTAATCTGCGGTGTGACCAATTCGCTAAACGTGCTATCCACGACCTCCTCAGCATCGCGCATGCTCCAAAGTGAGTCCATCCACAGCTCCAGAGCCATCATGCTGTCTAACAAGAGCTGCAGCTGGACACACTTCCTGCACGTGAAGGAGTCAGGGACATCGGCCATGTCCCTGAGCTCCCACATTAATCAAGAGGAGCATGTCATGGGTCTGAGATCTCCTGCCATTTTTAATCTTAAGTTTAAACTTAGTTAAATGAAAAAGGAACGAAAAGTTTCTACCAATCACAATAAAACCAGAGAAATCGAAAAAGCCTTACCTTATAAACACCCCACCGAGTCCTTTTATTTTGGTTAGAGGAGGAGGGCGGGTGGGAGACACTACAAGTGTGGTGTCTCGGGTTCAGAAACCGCCCAAATATATAGTGTTTTACTTACCCAGCAGCCCCCTGGCCTCCGCCGAAAAACAAAAGGAAATTAAATTTACTTTCAAACGGACTTTCCCAGCTGCTCACTCGCTCACAAGCTGCTCCCGAAAAAGCTGCTGCACTGAAAGGATCGACCGTTGACATGCTGTTCTCCCTTCGTCAGATACAGGAGAAATGCCGTGAACAACAGATGCCCCTCTACATTGCTTTCATTGATCTCACCAAAGCCTTTGACCTCGTCAGCAGATGTGGTCTCTTCAGACTACTAGAAAAGATTGGATGCCCACCAAAGCTACTAAGTATCATCACCTCATTCCACGACAATATGAAAGGCACAATTCAACATGGTGTCTCCTCATCAGAGACCTTTCCTATCCTGAGTGGTGTGAAACAGGGCTGTATTCTCGCACCCACATTTTTTGGGTTTTTCTTCTCCCTGCTGCTTTCACATGCGTTCAAGTCCTCTGAAGAAGGAATTTTCCTCCACACAAGATCAGGGGCAGGTTGTTCAACCTTGCCTGTCTAAGAGCGAAGTCCAAAGTACGGAAAGTCCTCATCAGGGTACTCCTCTTTGCTGACGATGCTGCTTTAAAATCTCACACTGAAGAGTGCCTGCAGAGTCTCATCGACAGGTTTGCGGCTGCATGCAATGAATTTGGCCGAACCATCAGCCTCAAGAAAACGAAAATCATTGGGCAGGTCGTCAGAAATGCTCCATCCATCAATATTAGCGACCACGCTCTGGAAGTGGTTCAAGGGTTCACCTACCTAGGCTCAACTATCACCAGTAATCTGTCACTAGATGCAGAAATCAACAAGCGCATGGGAAAGGCTTCCACTGCTATGTCCAGACTGGCCAAGAGAGTGTGGGAAAATGGCGCACTGACACGGAACACAAAAGTCCGAGTGTATCAGGCCTGTGTCCTCAGTGCCTTGCTCGATGGCAGCGAGGCTTGGAGAACGTATGTCAGCCAAGAGCGACGTCCCAATTCATTCCACCTTCACTGCCTCCGGAGAATCCTTGGCATCAGGAGACAGGACAGGTATCTCCAATACAGAAGTCCTCGAGGCGGCCAACATCCCCAGCTTATACACACGACTGAGTCAGCGGCGCTTGAGATAGCTTTTCCATGTGAGCCGCATGACAGATGGCAGGATCCCCAAAGACACATTGTGCAGCGAGCTCGCCACTGGTATCAGACCCCTCGGCCGTCCATGTCTCCGCTTTAAAGACGTCTGCAAACGCGATATGAAATCCTGTGACATTGATCACAAGTCGTGGGAGTCAGTTTCCAGCGTTCGCCAGAGCTGGCGGGCAGCCATAAAGGCGGGGCTAAAGTGTGGCGAGTCGAAGAAACTTAGCAGTTGGCAGGAAAAAATACAGAGGTGCAAGGGAAGAGCCAACTGTATAACAGCCCCGACAATCAAATTTTCCTGCAGCACCTGTGGAAGAGCCTGTCACTCTAGAATTGGCCTTTTTATCCTCTCCAGGCGCTGCTCCACACACCACTGACCACCTCCAGTCTCTCGAGATAAGGAGGCAAAAGAAGAAGAATCAAGAGGTGAGTTTATTATACTTAAAAATCTAAACTGAATCTAAATAAAATAATAAACATGCACACACACACACACACAGACACACACACAGACAAACAAATCACACAGAAATAAATTATAGAGTGAGAACTAAATTTCTATTCGGATTAGAGTCCAGAATAAATTAAAAATAAACAAAATCTGTGAGATTGGGTAATTCTGTGGTCTGTCCCTTTGCTTCCCTTATTTATAAGTGTCATGTCATCTGCAAGGGTTTAAATTATGTTGTCTACATATAAGTTTATGTCACTTGTATATTTATCTATATGTCAGGAAGAGCACTGGTTTTAATACTGACCCCTGAGAAACAGCACTGTATACTCCCCCTCCCCCAGTCTGAACAATGTCTTTTCACCACTTCTCTCTGCTTTCTGTCCCTGAGTCAGTGTCATATCCGCACTATCACATTAATCCATATGTTACATTTTTCATAACAAGTCGATGAAATGTCATTTGATCACAGGCCTTTTGATAGTCCAGATACATAACAGGAAACACAATATCCTCATCAAAACTCACAGTTCGGTCATCAACAAACTTGATCAAGATTATCAGACTTGATTTTCCATTAACCTATCTGTACTGTTTGTCATTTAATATCACATGTTTTTCCTAGAATGATATATTTTTGTACTGGGTCACGGCCTCTAGAAATTTCCAACCACCGACTTTAGACTGACTGGTCAGTCGTTATAGGGTTTATCTAATGTCTCCTTATTTAAACAGCTTGTAACATTTACAACCCTCCAGTCCTTTGACATCACTCCCAGATCCAAAGAGGATTGAAAGCTTCTGGCCTTTGCCTCTGCTATTTCCACATTCCTTCCCTCAACAAACCTCATATATCCCATCTGGACTGGGTAAATCTTCGACACTATTGTGGTGTAAAAAGTGTTGGATTGAAAGGTGCTAACTGAACCTGTTTGTTCATTAACTGTAATTAACGTCAGTCCTCAAGGACCCTAATTGTGTCACTGGAGGGTTTTCCTCTTCAATTAAGAAGGGACTCCTTTCAATGTGCTGGCTCATAGTGTCAGTGGGAGCATCACCCCCAGCACTAACAGAGATCAGTGGCTCCAGAGAGCGAGAGAGGAGAGATCAGAATCTGAGAACAATAGATTGGAATATTACAGTAATGGGTCAGAATCTGAGAACAATAGATTGGAATGTTACAACAGTGGGTCAGAATCTGAGAACTATAGATTGGAATATTACAACAGTGGGTCAGAATCTGAGGACAGTAGATTGGAATGTTAAAACAATGGACAGCAGGAGTTTCTCCTATTGGTTTAGCCTCATTACTGCGGATTATTTTTGGATAACATTAGATTTTCGGATCTGTTATGCTCTGAAGATGATTCAAACGATTTACTATCCCATCCTCGCTATTATTGGTGTCCCTGGTAAGTCACTGTATCCAACTATTAAATCTATAAATCATATTTCACTGATTTAGTGTTCTTGTCATGTAAATCTTGGGAAGACTTAAAGCCACAGTCTTCAGTCTCTATCTCACATTCCACTCTGCATCCACTTTCCGCATTCCCCTCCCTACCCAATGTCTGAGGCTGAAACAGACGGTTGGAACCTCTATATTTCTACCTGAGCTGAGTTCATTGCCATATTCTGCCTATTAACAACCCTACCTATTAAAACCTCTGTAATATCACCCATCACCACCTCTGCCCATCTGCTAATAATCCCTCATCTGTGCCGTTGTTAAATCCACACTTAACTATTCCAATTCTATCATGATCACCCTCCCAGTTATCAACCTCCATAAACCACAGCCCATCCTGGTCTCTGCTGCCTACATCCTAATTCACACCAAATCCCGATCACCCATTACCCCTGTGCTCACTGATCTACATTGGCTCCTGGTCTGGCAGCACCTTAATTTTAATATTCTCTTCTTGTGTTTGAATCCCTCCATGGCCTCACCCCTCCAATTAGTCCCATTTCCCTTCCATGTCACATATTCTTGTAAATCTTATGCCTTCAAGTCTTTTTCCAATTCCCTTTCAGAAGTGAGCTGTTTTCACTCTATATCTTCCCCTGCTGTGATTTTCACTCGATGACGACACTGGTGCCAACGGTATGGAAACCTGGATCTGTAAAATGATGTGAACTGAACTGCCGGCCACATCTAGTGTGGCTTGCACAGTGCCCCATGCTGGGCAGGGAACTAGCCTGGGTATACTGTGCATGTGCTGTCAGTGTGAGGAAGGGATTGAGTTGATGTCAATCTGCCATTCCGACAGCTTTGATGTATGTCTTTGAAACATTGTCTTTGCATGTCCACTGACTGCCTGTGTCAGTCACTCTCAGCTGAACATACATTCAGCAGCACGACGGACCCCCTCTGGTGTTATTTAAAAGGATCAGGCATCCAACTTAAAGGTGAGGGTTTTTTGACTTACTTCTGCTATTGTAAAGTTGGTGGAGGTTCTGTGGATGTGTTGTGAGCTGCTGCAGACATTCAGGGAGGGCAGAGGATTTGGTGAACCAGCTCTGGACGAGGTATGGGGACTGTAGTTACAGTGTCTCTGGGTCTGAAACATGACCAACTAATGGAGCAGAGGCTGCAGAGAGAGGAGTCTCTGTAAAGAGGGAGGAGGAGGGGGCTCTGTCCTTCCAACCCGGTTTTCCCAAGAGCATTTTTCCTACCTACACCTAATCCAGGAGCAGTGTGTGAGGTGACTCTGATTCAATAAGGATGCGGTCACAGAGCTGTGTCACCTCCTGTAACACGACCCGGAGCCTCACACCAGGGTGAGGATGGAGCTATCGGTGGCTGTTAAAGTCACAGTTTCATTGATCTTCACTGCATCCAGATCTTCCCCCAGGCAGGAGTGGGCGGCATATCCAACATAGCCACAGAGAGTCATAGAGTCATTTACGACACAGGAGGAGACCAGTCGGACTCTCCATGAGTCTCTCTGTGTAACAATCCAGTCGGTCCCATTCCCCCACTCAATCCTCGTATCCCTGCAAGTTCATTTCCTTCAGGTGCCCATCCAATTTCCTTTTGAAATCATTGATTGTCTTCGCTTCCATCACCCTCATGGGCAGTGAGTTCCAGCTCATTACCATCTACTGTGTAAAAACGTTCTTCCTCACATTCCCCCTGCATCTCTTACCCAAAACCTTCCATCAGTGCCCCCTATTCCGTCTTTAATCAGTTAATGGGAACAGTTTTTCCTTGTCTATCTTATCTAAGCCTATCATAATCTTGTACACTTCTTTCAAATCTCTCTCAATCTCCTTTACTCCAGGGAGAGCAACTCCATCTTCTCCAAACTAACCTTGTAACTAAAACACCCCAATCCCTGGAAGCATTCTTGTATTCTAGTAGAATCATATAAAGTTAAGGCACAGAAATCGGCCACTTGGCCCATCTTGTCTGCGCCAGCCAGAAAATGATCCACCTATTCTTATCCCACCTTCCAGCATTTGGTGCGTAGAGCTGCAGATTACAGTACTTAAGGTGCATATCCAGACTATTTTTGAATGAGTTGAGGGTTTCTGCCTCAACTATCCTTTCAGGTAGTGAATTCCAGACCCCCACCACTCTCATCTCCCCTCTGATCTTTCTACCAATCACTTTAACTCTATTCCCCCTCTTCCATACTATGGTGAATAGAGTCTTCAACTCCTCTCTATCCAGGCCCGTTATAATATTGTACATTTCAATCAGATCACCCCTCAGCCTTCTCTGTTCCAAGGAGAACAACCCCTGTCTATCCAATCTTTCTTCATAGCTGCATTTTTCTATTCCTGGCAACATCCTCGTAAATCTCCTCTGTTCCCTCTCTAGTACAATTACATCCTTTCTGTAATGAGGAGACCAGAGCTGTACACAGCACTCAAGTTGTGGCCTAATCAATGAGTTATACAGTTCCAGCATAACCTCCCTGTTCTTGTATTCTGTACCTGGGCTAATAAAGGAAAGGATTCCATATACCTTCCTAACCACCTTATCGATCTCTGCTGCTACTTTCAGGGATGTGTGGACATTCAATCCAAGGTCCCTCACTTTCTCTACTTCTCAGTATTTTGACATTATTCCTGTCTTCCTTGTTTGACCTCCACAAATGCATCACCTCATATTTCTCCAAGTTGAATTCCATTTGCCACGTTTCTGCCCATCTGACCAGGCCATCAATATGTTTCTGCACTCTACAGCTATCCTCCTCGCTATCTACCACACGGCCAATCTTCGTGTCGTCTGCAAGCATCTTGATCATGCCCCCTACATTTACGTCCAAATCGTTAACTTTCACCACAAAAAGCAGGGGACCCAGTACTGAGCCCTGTGGAACGCCACTGGAAACAGCCTTCCAGTCTCTAAAACAGCAGTCAACAATTACCCTTTCTTTCCTGCCACTGAGCCAATCTTGTATCCACCTTGCTGCATTTCCCTGGATCCCGTGGGTTTTTATTTTTTGAACCAGTCTGCCATGTAGGACCTTGTCAAAAGCCTTGCTAACATCCAAGTAGACCACATCTACTGCACTACCCTCATTTATCTTCCTTGTTGCTTCTTCAAAACCTTCGATCAATTATTTGAAACAATATCTTCCCTTAACAAATCCATACTGACTATCCTAAATTAAGCAGAGGTGGTGAGTACAGAAGAAGGCAAGTTATGCCGAACCTTTATAAAGCTCTGGTTAGGCCCCAACTGGAGTACTGCATCCAGTTCCATTCACCATAGTTTCGGAAGGATGTGAGGGTCCTTGACAGGGTGTAAATGAGATTTACCAGAATGGTTCCAGAGATGGAGGATTTTAGCGACAAAGTTAGTTTGGAAAAGCTGGGATTGTTTTTCTTTGAGTAAAGGAGATTGAGGGGAGATTTGATAGAGGTATACAAGATGATGTCATGTTTGGATAAGGTAGACAGGAAAAGATGTTCCCATTAGTTAATGGTACAAGGACGAGAGTTAAGGTTGTGGCAAGAGATACAGGGGGATGTGAAGAACAACTTTTTTACACAGCGAGTGGGAATGGCCTGGAAATCACTGCCTACGAGGGTGGTGGAAGTGGAGATGGTGAATGATTTCAAAAGGATATTGGATGAACACTTGAGGGAAATCGACTTGCAGGTATATGGAGACAGAGCTGGGGAATGAGACTGACTGGATTTATCTACAAAGCTGGCATGGACTCGAAATGACTATGACTCTCTGACAGGGGATTACTATTACTACTGCTTTCCTGTACTGGGAAAGTTTATAATGGACTGGGCAGTATCACCCTGTTGAACCCCATGATGTAAGTGAAATGTTTGATGTCCAAGAACGTGGTTAACAAATGTCTTTCACAAACAGAGTAAATCAGTTCAGACCCACTCACAATTCTGGATCATTCACAATGGGGAGTAGTTTCTCCTGGTTTTCTCTACATAGGACAGCAGCCAGGCTTTTCACAGTGTCCCCTACCTCCATGTGGAAAGTCTTGTCAGGGTTAGGTGAGATCAGACACGTTACCGAGGCGACAGCTTTCTTCAGTTGTGTTGCTGCTTCTGTGCTCTCTTCAGTCCAACTGGGTTAAACCTGGTCATCATCACCATTAGGTAGTTCATAAAGAGGAGTCACAGTCTCTGCAAATCGAGGGATGAGGGTCCGCTGATACCCCACCAGCCTGAGAATAGGACACAGGGCAGTCTTTGAGGTGGACAGGGGTAGACACTGGATGGGGGTCTGCTGATACCCCACCAGCCTGAGGATATGACACAGAGCTGTCTTTGAGGTGGACAGGGGTAGACACTGGATGAGGGTCTGCTGATACCGCACCAGCCTGAGGATAGGACACAGGGCAGTCTTTGAGGTGGATAGGGGTGGACACTGGATGAGGGTCCGCTGAAACACCACCAGCCTGAGGATAGGACACAGGGCAGTCTTTGATGTGGACAGGGGTGGACACTGGATGAGGGTCCGCTGAAACACCACCAGCCTGAGGATAGGACACAGGGCAGTCTTTGTGGTTGACAGGGGTAGACACTGTATGAGGGTCCGCTGAAACACCACCAGTCTGAGGATAGGACACAGGGCAGTCTTTGAGGTGGACAGGGGTAGACGCTGGATGGCCTCGACCTGATGTTGGTCTGGGCTGATGCTGAATGATCCAATCTGGACACCTAGAAACGTGACATGATCTTGCACCAGCTGGGCCTTACGTGGATGGTCTTTTAGACTAGCTCCCAAAGTAGCTGCAGAAGTTCCAGTAAAAGGGTTAAATGTGTGGACACGGTCTGTGGGAATGAGGAGGCGATCATCAATTTATTTCAGCAAGCAGGAAGACTGTGAAAACTTCATAAGCTCCCCGGCCATATGTTTGTGTAAAATAGTGTGGTTATTGTGGAATCCCTTGTAACAGACATATCCAGGGGTATCTTTGGTCCTCAGAAGTGAATGTGAATTTAAATTGTTTCTCTAGTTTTACTGGGATACTCCAATAACCATTAGAGATATCCATGGTGCTGAAGACAGTCCTGTCGCTGGGAATCCGGGTGAGTAGGGTGGGTGTCTATCAGACAACCGGGTTCACACAGGGGTGACTGTGTTGAGTTTGTGGTGGTTAACAGTCAGTCTCCAGCTACCATCCCGTTTTCTAACTGGCCAAATGGGGCAGTTAGTTAGTAGTGAATGTGTCTTTGTGAACAACACCCTGGTAGAACAATGACCTAATAGCGTCTGGAATATATGATATAATCTCAGCTCGGTATGAATACTGCTTCATGGATCATGCAATGGTCAGTTAATTTCTTCAGGTCTGCTCATGTTTCCACAGTCATCTTTATGGGTTGTGAATACACTCAGCACCGACTCGAGAATCGCCTGTACCTCAGGGTGATCAGAGGTGACTGGTTCACAGTCCTCTGATATTTTAATCATGAATATTGAGGTTACAATGGACACCAGAGTAGGGTATGTTTTAATGTTCTAAAATATACAAATATTGGGATAATCAATTACTGCTGATAACCTTTGAGCACATTACTGTCCAGTAGTCCCTGTCCATTGTGCAGGATCATATAAAAGGGAGTCAGGACTTTGAAATGAACTCTGTTCCCTCTCCTACAACACTGTAAGATCTGACCAAGGGTCACAGATTAACCAAAAGGAGGTCGAAGGGTCACAAGCAGTTTATTGCAGGGAAACTATTGGAAAATATTCAGAGGGACCGGATTAATCTCCACGTGGAGAGGCAGTTATTAATCAGGGATTGTCAGTCTGGCTTTGTCAGGGGGAGATCGTGTCTAACTAACTTGATTGAATTTTTTCGAGGCATTGACTAGATGTGTAGATGAGGGTAAAGTAGTTGATGTATTCTACATTGACTTCGGTAAGACATTTGATAGGGTTCTACATGTGAGATTGGTTAAGAAGGGATCCAGGGCAATTTGGTAAATTGGATCCAAAATTGGCTCAGCGGCAGGAGGCAGAGGGTGATTGTCAAGGGTTGTTTTTGCGAGTGGAAGCCTGTGACCAGTGGTGTACTGCAGGGATCGGTGCTGGGACCCTTGCTGTTTGTAGTGTACATTAATGATTTGGACGTGAATATAGGTGGTATGACCAGTAAGTTCGCAGCTGACACGAAAATCTTTGGTGTTGTAAATAGTGAGGAGGAGAGCCATCGATTACATGTCGGTTTAGATGGGCGAGTAAGATGGGCAGAGAAGTGGCAAATGAAATTTAATCCTGAGAAGTGTGAGGTGATGCATTTTGGGAGGACTAACAAGGCAAGGAAACATACAGTGCATGGTAGGACGCTAGTATGTACAGAAGGTCAGAGGGACCTTGGTGTACTTGTCCATAGATAACTGAAGGCAGCAGCACAGGTAGGCAATGTGGTTAGGAAGGCATTTGGGACACTTGCCTTTATTAGCTGAGGCACAGAATATAAGAGCAGGGAGGTTATGATGGAGCAGTATAAAAATCCAGTTAGGCCACAACTGGAGTACTGTGTATAGTTCTGGTTGCTGCACTATAGGAAGGATGTGATAGCACTGGAGGCGGAGCAGAATAGATTCACCAGGATGTTGCCTGGGCCGGACAATTTCAGCTGTGAAGAGCGACAGAAAAGTCCAGTGTTATTTCCCTTAGAGCAGAGAAGGATGAGAGGGGTCATGATTGAGGAATGCAAAATTATGAGGGGCATTGATAGGTTAGATAGGAATAATCTTTTTCCCTTAGCGGAGGGGTCAATAACCAGGGGCATAGATTTAAGGTAAGGGGCAGGAGGTTTAGAGGGGATTTGAGGAAAAGAATTTTCACCCAGAGGGTGGTTGGAATCTGGAACACACTGCCTGAAGGGGTGGTAGAGGCACGAACACTCACATTTCAGAAGTATTGAGATGAGCACTTGAAACGCCATACCAAACAAGGCTGCAGGCCAAGTGCTGGAAACTGGGATAGGAATAGTTAGGTGCTTGATGGCTGGCACAGACACAGTGGGCCGAAGGTCATGTTTCTGTGCTGTATATCTCTATGACTCTAGTGAGGACTAACAGTTCAAATACCACACAACATCAGAATAAATATAGTGGACATACAACCTGTGGCAGGTGAGAATGGCTTTCTGGCTATGGATCAGATGTTCGAAGCTATTATTAAAGACGTTATAGTAGGGCAGGTAGAAACATTCAAGGTGATCAGGCAGAGTCAACATGTTTTTGTGAAAGGGAAATCATGATTAACCAATTTATCGGAGTTCTTTGAATAAGTAACATGTGTTGTTGGTAAAGGGGAACTGGGAGATGTTCTGTACTTAGATTTCCAGAAGGCATCTGATAACGTTCCACATCAAACCTCATTGTGGAAAATAAAAGCTCATGGTGTATTGGGTAACATATTGGCATGGATGGAAGATTGGCGAACTAACAGGAAACAGCGTAGGCATAAATGGGTCATTATTATGGCTGGCAAGATGTAACGTGTGGTGTGCCAGAGGGGTCAGTGCTGGGGACTCAACTTTTTACAATTTATACAAATGATTTTGATGAGTGGACCAAAGGTATGCTTGCTAAATTTGCTAATGATTCCAAGATAGTTAAGAAGATAAATTCTGAAGAGGACATAAGGACGCTACAAAGGGATATAGATAGGTTAAGTGAGTGGTCAAAGATCTAGCAAATGGAGTATAATGTGGGAAAAGGTGAAATTGTCCATTTTGGCAGGAAGGTTTGACTGTCACCTCGAGACTTGACTATTCTAACACACTCCTGGCAGCTCTCCCACATTCTACTCTCTGTAACATTGTGATCATGCAAAGCTCTGCTGCCAACTTCTAATTTACACCAGATTCTGTTCACCCAACATCCCTGTGCTCACTTACCTACATTGGCTCTTGGTCCAGTAACACCTCAATTTTACTATTCTCACTCGTATGATCAAATCCCTCCACGGCCTCAGCCCTCTGATTATCCCAATCCCCTGGCCATTTCCAATATTCCTGAAACGTGTTCATCTTAAAATCTTTATCTAATTCCATTTTAAAGTGGGTTCCTTCCCTCTGTCTCTCTCTCTAATCACACATTTCATCTCTCCAGCTCCACTGGTGCTGTGGAAGTTTGGATCCAGAAAATGGTGTGAGCTGTACTGCCGGTCACATCCAGCACATTGTACAGGAAACCCAGGCTGGCCGGGGTGCTAGCGTGGGTGTAACGTGTGTGTGTCTGTAGTGTGAGGAAGGTCTGAATATGGGGTCAATCAGCCATTCCAGCAGCTTTGATGGACGTCTTTGAAACTTGGTCTTTGCATGTCCACTGACCGACTGTGTTAGTCACTCTTAGCTGAACAGACATTCAGCAGCACGAGGAACCCCCTCTAGTGTTATTTAAAAATACCAGGCATCCAACTTACAGGTGAGGGGCTTTTGACTTACCTCTGCTATTGTAAAGTTATTGGAGGTGCTGTTAATCGTTTTCTGGAGGTTGTGTTGTGAGCTGCTGCAGACATTCAGGGAGGACAGAGGATTTGGTGACCCAACTCTGGACAAGGTATGGGGACTGTAGTTACAGCGTCGCTGGGTCTGTAACATGACCAACACATGGAGCAGAGGCTGCAGAGAGGGGAATCTCTGTAAAGAGGGAGAAGGCGGGGGCTCTGCCCTACCCACCCCTTGATTTCCAAGAGCACAAAGAGCAGTGGTCCTAATACCGAGCCCTGGGGAACTCCACTGTATACTCCCATCGTGTCTGAACAACAACCTTTCACCACTTCTCTCTGTTTACTGTTCCTTAGTCAATATTATATCCACACTGTCACTGTCCCTTTAATCCATAGGGTTCAGTTTTCCTAAGCTGTCTATTGAATGTCACTTGATCAAACACCTTTTGAACATCCATATATATAACTTCAATCACACCACCCTCATCAACCCTCTCCATTGTTTTATCAAAGAACTCCATCAAGTTTACCTCACCACCACCTCTCTCCACTCCTCCACTGTTGTTAAATTATCAGACTGCTTATGCAACATCCAGTACTGGATGAGCAGAAATTTCCTCCAATTAAATATTGGGAAGACTGAAGCCATTGTTTTCACTCCCCACTCCAACTCTGTTCCCTTGCTATTGATTCCATCCCTCTCCCTGGTAACAGTCTGATATTCAGAAAGTCTGTTTTCAACCTTGGTGTCACGGTTGACCACAAAATGAGCTTATAACATAATATTCAGTCTATCACTACGACCGCCTGTTTCCACCTCAGTAACAGCACGCAACATCACCCCTGTCTCAGCCCATCTGCTACTGAAACTCATTCATGCCTTCATTTCCCCTAGAAATGACTATTCCAACACGTTCCTGTCTGGTCTCCTGCATGCTACTCTCTGTTAATTTGAAGTCCTCCAGAACTCTGCTGCCCATGTCCTAATTCGCAGCAAGTGCCATTCACATATCACTGACCGACATTGACTCCTGATCAAATAATGTCTTTATTTAAATTCTCCACCTTGTTTTCCCTCCAGGACCTCATCTCCCGTCCTGTATCTGTAATATCCAGCCCCACAACCCTTCAATATATCTGTGCTCCTCTAATTCAGGCCTCCTCTGCGTCCCTCCTTATTGCTGTTGTTATTCCTGATGAATCTCTGTCTCCAGCTATTAGCTCTACAACCATTGCTAACGGTATTATAGTTCTTGTAATTTACCCTAATCTCTCCTGCTGTTACTGCCCCTGGTAAGTCTTTATTTCCACATATAAGATCTGTAAACCCTGGTTCACTGAAATACTGTTCAAGTAATTTAGTTTGTTTTTTTCGAAGAATGAAGCCAGTGTTATTGGTCTCCATCAGAAATTCAGTCCCCTATCTGTGAACCACATACCCCTCCCTGCTCAATGTCTGAGGCGGAACCAGACAGTTTGCAACTGCTGTGTTCTATTTAAACCTGAGCTGAGTTCATCTCCATATTCTCTCCATCACAAACCCTGCCTACTCCACCTCTGCCTCGGCCCATCTGCTGCATAAACCCTCATCTGTACCTTTGTTAAATCTACACTTGACTATTCCAATTATATCCTGGTCATCCTCCCAGTTATAAACCTCCATAAACTACCGCCCATCTAGAACTCTGCTACCTGTTTCCTCACTCACACTAAATCCCGATTATCCATCACCCATCGGTGTTCACTGATATATATTGGCTCCCAGTCTGGCGGCACCTTAATTTAAATATTCTCATTCTTGCGTTAGAATCCCTCCATGTCCTCACCCCTCCAATTAGTCCAATTCCCCTGTACATTCCCATATTCTAGAAAATCTTTCGCCTTCAAATCTGTTTCCATGTCCCCCTTTAAAGTGAATTTCCTTCCCTCTCTATCTCTCCCTGGTGGTGATTTATGGCTCTACAGCACCACTGTTGCCCACACTTTGGAAGCAAGGATCCACAAAAGGATGTGATATGAGTTACCAGCCACTTCCGGTGTGGTCTTCACACTGCCCCGTGCTGTGCCCGGGTGTACATTGTGTGTGCTAGTAGCATGAGGAGTTGTGGAATGTCACGTCAAACTTCTGTTCCAGCAGCTTTGATGTACGTCTTTGAAACTTGGACTGTGCATGTCCACTATAAATGTTTGTTGCTTGGAAAAGCATAGCATAATAAATTTCAAGCAGCACGGATATGCTAATGACATATCCTGTCTGGAAAACTTCAACAAGAACTTATCCCATGCACTTCACAGCAGCATTATGAAACAAAGTATGACACTGAACCACAAAGGGAGATATTAGGTTAGGTTTCCAAACGCTTGGTCAAAGAGGCAGGTTTTAAAGAAGTGTCTTAAAGGATAAAAGCGAGGTGGAGAGGTGGAGCTGTGAAGGGAGGATATTCCAGAGTTTGGGACCGAGGCAACTGAAGGTGTGGCCACAAATGGTAGAGTAATTAAAATCAGGGATGCACAAGAGGCCCGAATTAGAGGAGCAGAGATATCTCAGAGGGTTGTGGGGCTGGAGGGGATTACAGAGTTAGTGAGGGGTGAGGCCATGGAGGGATTGGAAAACAAGAATGGGAATTTTAATATCAAGACATTGTTTGACTGTGAGCTGATGTAGGTCAGTGATCGGGGAATGGGACTTGTTGTAAGTTAAGACACAGACTGCAGAGTTTTAGATGACTTCAAGTTTACAGATAGTAGAATGTGGGAGAATGAGTTGGAACAGTCTAGTCTACAGGTAATGAAAGCATGAATGAGAGCTTCAGCAGCAGATGCGTTGAGACAGGGGTGAAGTTGGGCAATGTTATTGATGTGGAAATAGGTCGTCATAGTGACGGCACGAATATAAGGTTGGAAGCTCATTTTGTGGTCGATTGCCATGGAATCACAGAATTGTTGCAGCACAGAAGGTGGCCATTCAGTCCATCGTGTCTGTACTGGCTCTCCAAAAGAACAATTCGTCTGGTGTCACTCCCCTGCCTTCTCCCTGTAACTCTGTACAATCTTCCTTTTCAGATAACTATCCAATTTCTTCCTGAATGCCTCGATTGAATCTGCCTCCACCACACTCTCAGGCAGTGCATTCCAGACCTTAACCACTCGCTGTGTGAAAAAGTTTTCCTCATGTCACTGATGCTTCTTTTACCAATTACTTTAATTCTTTGCCCTCTCGTTGTCGATCCTTTCAGGAATGGGAACAGTTTTCCCTATCCACTCTACCCAGCCGCATCATAATTTTGAATACCTTTTTTCAAATCTCCTCTCAGCCTTCTCTTCTCCAAGGAAAATGTTCCAACTTCTCCAGTCTATCTTCAGAACTGATATTCTTCATCCCTGGAACCATTCTTGTGAATGTTTTTTCACACTCTCCAATGTCTTCACGTTACCTAAAGTGTGGTGCCCAGAACTAGACGTAATACTGCAACTGAGGCCGAACTAGTGTCTCGTACAAGTTCAAAATAACCTCTTTGCTCTTGTATTCCATGCTGCTGTTAACAAAGCCCAGGATACTGTATGTTTCATTATCTACTCTCTCAACTTGTCCCGCCCCCTTTAATGACCTATGCACATATACATCCAGGTCCCTCTGCTCCTCACCCCCTTTACAATTGTACCCTTTATTATACATTGTCTTTCCATGTTCTTCCTACCAAAATGAATCACTTCACATTTCTCCACATTGAACTTCATCTGCCACCTGTCTGTCCATTCCACTAACTTGTCCATGTCCGTTTGATTTTCTACTATTTACTCCTCACAGTTCACAATGCTTCCAAATTTTGTATCATCTGCAAACTTTGAAATTGTGCCCTGTACACCGAGGTCTAGGTCATTAATATTTGTCAGGAAGAGAAAGGGTCCCAACACTGATCCCTGGGTAATTCCATTACAAACCTTAAATAAAAACAAAAAGTGCTGGAAAGATGCAACAGGTCTGGCAGCATCTGTGGAGAGAAAAGCAGAGTTAACGTTTCAGTTCTGTGACCTTTCATCAAAATTGGCAAAGGTTAGAAATGTAATAGGTTTTAAGCAAATAAAGCAGGGGTGGGGCAAAAGAGAACAGAAGAGCTGTTGATAGAACAGAGGGTCGGAGAGATTAACTGACCAGGAGGTCATGGGTAAAAGGCAAAGAAAGTGTGCTAGTTGTGCGGCGAAAGACAAAGCATTCGTGTAGTGAGGGTGTTAAATGACAGAATAATGAACAGCCCTAGCTGAAAGCACCAACATAAAAAAATCAGTTTAATGCTGGCACATGGCAAAAAATGATAAAACAAAATAATCGTTGAACTCAGTGTTCAGACCGGCAGGCTGTAGAGTGCCTAATCGGACAATGAGGTGATGTTCCTAGAGCTGGCGTTGATGTTCACTGGAACACCGCAGCAGGCTAAACGCAGATTGGGTGACCGCTTTGTGGAACACCTCCACTCAGTCCAAAAGTGTGACACCGAGCATCCGCTCGCTTATCATTTCAACACCCTCCATCCCCCACCCCCGCTCTAATTGTCACATTTCTGTACTTGTGTTTCCCCCAAAACCCCCACTTTGTCAGTTCTGATGAAAGGTCACCGACTTGAAACATTAACTCTGCTTCTCTCTCCACAGATGCTGAGTATTTCCAGCACTTTCAGTTTATATTTCAGATTTCCAGCATCCGCAGTATTTTGCTTCGATTCCACTACAAACCTTACTCCAGCCCTAAAAGCATCCATTAATCACTTCTCTCTGTTTTCCCGTCACTCAACCAGCTTAGTTTCATGTTGCCACTGTTCGTTTTATTTGATGAGCTATAACTTTGCTCATCGGTCTGTTGTGTGGCACTTTCTCAAATGCCTTTTGGAATTCAATTTATACCACATCAACATCATTTCCCTCATCAAACTTTCTTTTTACCTTTTCAAAAAACTCCAGCCATTTAGTTAACAAAGTGATTATTGACAACGCAGCTGGCAGCTGACGTCATTGGACTGTGCCAATCTGCGCACATGTGCAGATTGGCTCCTTCTCTCTGCGCATGTGCTGCGTTCCGCATTGCCTGGACTGCGCATGTGCAGATGACGTCATTGCGTAACGCGGACAGAGAGTGGGGGTGGGGGAAGCGGGGAGAGAGCAGGGGTGGGGGAAGTGGGTAGAGCATGGCCGAAGACCTTGGTGGTCGCGGGTGCGCTCTCCTCCTCCCCCGCCCCGCTCGCTCCCCCCACACCCCGCTCGCTCAATTCACCCCCGGCCTGCTCGCTCACTCCACCCCCAGGCCCGCTAGCTCACTCCCTACTCCGACCCGCTTGCTCTCTCCCTCTCCGGCCCGCTTGCTCTCTCCCTCTGGCCATTGTATGCTGTCATGTGTTTAGGTTGCCTTCGTGTGAGTATTTGAACAGTGCCATTTTTAGTCCTGGCATTTGTGCATGTGCCACTGCAGCGCCACCTAGTGGTTGCGTTGTCAGCAAATGCAGCCTTTAGTTAAACACAATTTTCCCTTAATTAACACCCATTTGTCCAAGTGCCCATTAATTTTATCCCAAATGTGACACCAAGGTTGCAATTAAACTGTCTGACTCTCAGACTGTTACCAGGGAGAGGGATGGAATAAATAGCAAGGGAACAGAGTTGGAGTGGGGAGTGAAAATAATGGCTTCAGTCTTCCCAATATTTAATTGGAGGAAATTTCTGCTCATCCAGTACTGGATGTCGGATAATCAGTCTGATAATTTAACAACAGTGGAGGTTTGGAGAGAGGTGGTGGTGACAGTACATGACTGACAGTACATGGGTTCCCGCAACTCCTTTTTGTAAACAAGGTGTAAAATTTACAGCCCTCCAGTCCTCTGTCATCACTCTCATAGACAAAGAGAATTGACAGATTCTGTCCGGTGCCTCTGCTATTTTCACCATTCATTCTCTCACGAACCCTCATAATTCCCATCCAAACTGGATAAATGTTTAGTTTATTGTGGTACAAAAAGTGTTTGATTGAAAGGGATTAACTAAACGTGTTTGTTCAGTGACTGTAATTAATGTCAGTCACCATGGGCCCTAATTGTGTCACTGGAGGGTTTCCCTCTTCTATTAATAAGGGACTCCTTTCAGTGTGGTATCCCATAGTGTCAGCAGGAGCATCATCCCCGACACTAACAGGGATCAGCAGCTCCAGAGAGAGGGAGAGGATAGATCAGAATCTGAGAGCAATAGATTGGAATATTACAACAATGGGTCAGAATCCGAGAACAATAGATTGGAATGTTACAACAATGGGTCAGAATCTGAGAACAATAGATTGGAATGTTACAACAATGGTTCAGAATCTGAGAACAATAGATTGGAATGTTACAACAATGGGTCAGAATCTGAGAACAATAGATTGGAATGTTACAACAATGGGCAGGAGTTCCATCTGGGAGTTTGACTTTCTTTCTGCAAATTATGATTTTCTGCCATTAAACAGTCGGATCTATTACGCACTGACGATTATTCAATACATTTTCTATCCCATCCTGGCTATTATTGGTGTCCCTGGTAAGTCTCTCTATCCAGCTATTTATTCCATAAACCATGTTTAACTGCATTACCGTTCTTGTCATTTACTCTGCCCTCCTTTCTACTTTTGTTATTCTTGGCAAATCTCCATCTCCAGATATTAGCTTTGTAAACCATTGCTACGTGTATTAGAGTTCTTGTAATTTACTCTCTCATCTGCACTGCTGTTGCTGTCCCTGGTAAGTCTCTATTTCCTGCTCTGAGATCTGGAAACCTTGTTTCACGGAAATAATGTTCTTGCAGTTTTAATTTTGGGAAGAGTGGAGCGAGTGTGATCGGTCTCCATAAGCAATTCTGTCCCCTATCCATGAACCACTTCCTCCTCCCTGGCCAATGTCTGAGGCTGAACAACCTCTGTGTTCTATATAAACCAGAGCTGAGTTCATCTCCATCACCAACCATGCCTAATACCACCTATGTAACATCACCCGTCTCCTCCACTGCCTCATCCCATTTGCTGCATAAAGCCTCATCTGTGCCTTTCTTAAATGCACACTCGACTATTCCAATTTTCCAATTCTATTCTGGTCACCCTCCCAGTTAAAAATCTTCATAAACCACAGCCCATCCAGAACTCTGCTGCCTGCATTCTAACTCACACCAAATCCTGATCAGCCATCACCCCTGTGCTCACTGATCTACATTGTCTCCTGGTCCAGCAGCATCTTAATTTTAATATTCTCTTTCTTGTGTTTGGCCTCACCCCTCCAATTCCCCTACATAATTCCTATACTCCTGCCAATCTTTTGCCATGAAGTCTTTTCTTCAATTTCTCTTTTCAAGTAACTGTTTGAAAAGGCACTGTTTGAAAGTTAGGGATCGCACTTCTTGGGCAGAGATGAGGAGATTTTTTTTTCCTCTCAGAGGGTTGTGTGTCTTTGCAACACTCTGCCTCTGAAGGTGGTGGAGGCGGTGGCATTGAATATTTTTAAGGCAGAGGTAGATAGATACTTGTTGGGCAAGGGACTCAAAGGTTATCGGGAGTAAATGGGAGTGTGGAATTCGAGACAGAAACATATCAACCATGATCATATTAAATGGTGGAGCAGGCTCGATGGGCTGAATGGCCTACTTCTGCTCCGAATTCATACGGTCATATGGTCTTCCTCTCTATATCTACTCCTGGCAATGATTTTCAGCTCTTCAGCGCCACTGGGCCCAACGCCATGGAAGCTTGGATTCTTAAAATGGTACGAGCAAAGCTGCTGGTCACTTCCAGTGCTCAATGCTGCACAGGGCTCCAGCCCCAGTTCACCAAGTACGTGCTCGTAGTGTAAGGAGGGATTTGAATGTGACATCTATCAGCCATTCCAGCAACTTTGATGTATGTCTTTGAAACTTGGTCTGTGCATGTCCACTGACCGCATGTGTTAGTCACTCTCAGTTGAACATTCATTCAGCAGCACGAGGAACCCCCTCTAGTGTTATTTAAAAGGACCAGGCATCCAACTTACATGTGAGGGGCTTTTGACTTACTTCTGTTATTGTAAGGTTGGTGGAGGTGCTGTGGATGGTTTTCTGGAGGTTGTGTTGTGAGCTGCTGCAGACATTCAGGGAGGACAGAGAATTTGGTGACCGAACTCTGGACGAGGTATAGGGACTGTAGTTACAGTGTCTCTGGGTCTGTAACATGACCAAAAAATGGAGCAGAGGCTGCGGAGAGGAGAAGCTCTGTAAAGAGGGAGGAGGAGGGGGCTCTGCCCTACCCACCCAGGGTTTTCCAAGAGCAGTTTTCCTACCTACACCTAACCCAGGAGCAGTGTGTGAGGTAACTCTGATTCAATAAGGAGGTGGTCACAGAGCTGTGTCACCTCCTGTAACACGACCTGGAGCCTCACGCCAGGGTGAGGATGGAGGTGCCAGTGGCTGTTAAGGTCACAGTTTCATTGAACTTCTATGTATCTGGATCTTTCCAGACAAGAGCAGGAGAAGTATCCAACATCGAGTCACAGAGACTGATCGCGTCATGTACGACATAGAAGGAGGCCTTTCATCCCATCATGTCCATGCTGGCTCCCATGGAACAATCCAGTCAGTCCCACTCCCCCGCTCAATCCCTGTAGCAAATTCATTTCCTTCAGGTCCCCACCAGCTTTCATTTGAAATCACTGATTGTCTCTGCTTCCACCACACTTGTGGGCAGTGAGTTCCAGATCATTAACACCCGCTGCATAAGAAAAAATTTCTTCCTCACATTCCCCCTGCATCTCTTGTCCAAAACCTTCAATCCGTGCCCCTAGAGCTTCTTCCATCAATTAATGGGAACACTTTTTCATTGTCTAAATTATCTAAACCTGTCATAATCTTGTAACCTAACCTTGTAACTAAAATCCTCCATCCCTGGAACCATCCTGTTAAATCTCCTCTGCACCATGTCAAGGAGCTTCACAATCTTTCTGAAGTGTGGTGGCCAGAAGTGGACACAATAGCCCAGCTGAGACCTAACCAGAGATTTTAAACGCTCATCATAACTTCCCTGCTTTTGTATTCAATACCTCTATTTTTGAAATGTACGATTATATGTGTTTTACTAACAAATCTCTCAATATGTCCTGTCACCTTTAAAGATCGATGCCCCCACAAGTCTGTCTGTTCCTGCACACTGTTTACAACTGTCACCCATATTGCCTTCCTATCCTTTCTGTCAAAATGTCTCACCTCACAGTTGTCTCACATTTCCATCTGCGACTTGTCTGCCCATTCTAATAAGTATCTATGTCCTGTCACAGGTGGTTCTGAATATCCTCACTGTTTGTCACAGCTCCAAGTTTGGTATCAGAGACAGATTTTGAAATTCTACTCTGTATTCCAAGATCCAAGTCATTTATGCACAGCAAAATAAAACAATGGCCCTCGTACTGACCCTGGGGGAAAACTCACTGTCTAACATCTTCCAGTCTGAAAAACTGTCATTTACTATGATACACTGTTTTCTGTACATTATCCATCTTTTATCCAATTGCACACTGACCAGCCCATTCCATGAGACTCAATGTTGGTAATTAACCTTTTATGTGGTATTTTATCAAACACATTCTACAAACCAATATAGACAACATCCATCACATTCCCTTCAGCAACCTTCTCTGTTACATCATCAAAAAATTCAATTATATTTCACAAACATGACTTTCCTTTTGTAAATCTATGCTGGCTATCCTGAATTAACTCAAACCTCTCCAGATGTCTGTTGTTTTATCACCTGATTATTATTCTAAAACCTTTCCCACCACTGATTTAGGACGAACTGGCCTGTAGTTGTGAGGCCTGTGTATTGTCCATTGATATATCTGCAGTGTGACGGAGGCCATCTCTGTCGGGTGAGGTGAATAATCCTGTCTGTTCCCTTAGCAGGGAGAAGTAGGATGAGAGATCCCGTGGCTTTGTCAGAATAGCAGGATTCCTGATGGTGTAGGTGGTTCTGCGGGCCCCCAAGTCAACGGGGAGAGGGACAAGAACTGAAAGATCTCTCACTCCATTAATGGTGTGTGAGCATGCCCAGCACATCATGTTGGTGAGTGTCCACTATCCTGGCAGCAGCCACCATACCTTCATTCTGAAGCAGTCAGACATTCCAATGACCATCAGGAATCTGTAGAGAAAAATATGCGGCTCCTCGGAGACAATGATTACCCCAATCTTTACATTACAATCGCTCCAGGAATCCGGAGGCCACATCAGGAGGAGGAGGAGGAGGAATGGAGGATATTTCCTGGATACCTTCGACCCGGACAGGCTGTAGGAGAGTGTCTACTAAGATACCGGTTCCCATAAGACAACTTCCCTTTCCCACCATGGATTCCCCATTCTCCAACATTACACCCATCTGAGACGACCCATCGCAGTGTCCCCTTGGTCAGCATCCTGCAACAATAACACCAACAAAAACCTTTTCATAACATATTTATCCAACAACACATCCAATTATTCAAACTAAACGGAACTATTCACCCTTGTGTATTCCCTTAGTGCCTGTCTTGTGGGTTCCCTCGACTTGCCTATTGCTCCTACACAGTGTTTCCCAGTAACTGCAGCATGGCTGGTGGAAGGCTGCTGACTTTCATTGGAGGAGACTGCAGATGGACTTGCAGGACGTCCTCGAACAGCTCTGGGCCTTGCGGGCTCGGATTCAGACTGCACCACCTCGACATGTGCAGTCGCAGCCTTGGCTGGCTGATGGGTAACAGCAAGAACACTGGTGGAGTGACAGTGAAGGGAGAGCAAATACTGTCATCCTGAGAGAGGACAGCAGGTTCATACTCCACGGAGACACTCTCACTCCCATAGGGCGACACCTCAGTAATCCTAGTAATCTACTGGATCACAGATTGCTGGACTGCTGTGAGAGCCTGCAAACCCCTTTGAACACTGAGATCCACAGCCATGATGGCAGCAGTCTGATCCTGCATGGCAGCAAACATGGATCTCATGTCCTCAATCTGAGCTTCCACTGCAGCACTGAGACGTTGGGTGTCTGCCGTCTGTGCTGCAGTGGAAGCTGAGACAATGATCACCAGACACTGTATCATGACTGGGTCCGCTAGTGCTGTCATGGAGTTAGTGACCACTTCCACAGGGGAAAGAATGGGCTTCAAGCTCCTGTGCCATGTTGGAGCTGGGCTCCTCCATGTTCCGAGACAGTGATAACAGACTGTCTGACAGGCCTGTCAATGGACAAAGTATCTCACTGTACATGTCCATCAGCATTCTCCTGTATGCAGTTCCAGCAATGTTCACATCTGAGTCCTGTGTATTATAACTCGTTTGTGACCTCGCCCTCTGGTGAGCTGACACATGAACTATCCTTTTCCCCTGGCGTAGCTGCAGCTCACTCGTGCTCGATGACTCACCACGTGCAGATTCCGACTCTTTGCCAGCCTCTAAGATGCACGCAGTGTAAGTATTTGATCTGGTTACTGTGAGTATCAGACCAAGTGATGGGGTTTCACCATCAGTGCAGTGCTGCTGCCCTCTCTCACTGTCTCCTGGATCTGCTGTGACTAGGAAGATGGCAGTTTTATGTTATCATTGTTTATTTTATTTATTTATTTAGAGATACAGCACTGAAACAGGCCCTTCGGCCCACCGAGTCTGTGCCGACCAACAAACACCCATTTATACTCACCCTACAGTAATCCCATATTCCCTACCACCTACCTACACTAGGAGCAATTTGTAATGGCCAATTTACCTATCACTTGCAAGGCTTTGGCTGTGGGAGGAAACCGGAGCACCTGGTGAAAACCCACGCGGTCACAGGGAGAACTTGCAAACTCCGCATGGACAGTACCCAGAATCGAAACCGGGTCCCTTGAGCTGTGAGGCTGCGGTGCTAACCACTGCTCCGCTGTGCCGCCCAGAAAAGTATTGGAAAGTATAAACTCAGAAGGGGGGTGTTGGGTGAGAGATTGGGGGTGGGATGGAAAGCAGGAGTTTCATGGTCCCCCCATCTGCAGCCTGTACATCATCCCAGACATCAGGATGAGGGTGAGATGGGAGTTAAGAAGGGACATAAGGCTTGAACGTAAAATCATCCTGAATACTCTCGGTGATGCCGGATGCTACGGGCTCTGTCACAGCCGGTCCCATGATATGGAGAACCATCTCCTCCCTCAGGCTCAGGGGATGAAGGTCTGCCTGGTCCCCGCTGGTTCACTGCTGCTCCCTGTGATTGTCGGCCACCATGTTTTGTAAGAGAGAGGGCAGAATGTCAGTGATTGTGTTGCACTGTGTTTGGGTGATGTCCTTGGCACAGTTGAGTAGCTGCAGGAATGTGGAGGCAGTGAGGGGTGGGTGTGAAGCTGGTATAAGTGGAACGTGTGTGAGGGTGAGGTGGAGTATGTGAAAGTTAGGTGTGAGTCCTGAGTGTTAGGGACTGCTGATGGGTGAGTGATGGGGGTGTGGTACATTGAGCAGTGTGAGAGGTTGGTGATGTTGGGGGTAGGAGATGTCATGTGGAGATGAATTCACTGACATTGACCACCCGTGTGAACTCATTAAACTTCTTCTGGCTCTGCTGCCAGTTCCTCGGGGCCAGACTTCTTGCATTGACCTCCCTGGCCGCCTGCTCCCATTCCCTTCGGAGGGAGTTCCTCGTGGTCTCCACCCCACCCCACAGAAACAGGGTCTCTCTTTTCCTGTCATCCTCCATGACTAAGGCCTCCAGCACCACATGCGTGAACCAAAGAGCCCTCTCTCTGTCCCAGTATTTCATTTACCTTGTCTCCAATTGCAGCATTCGCAGTCAGCAGCAGCAGCCTCCTGTGATTCAGTGCAGCTTCCCTTTAAGAGGGACAGAGTGCCTTCAAATGCTGAATGCTGGCTGAAAGACCATCTAGTCTCACACACAGTTAGGTCTCTGTTAAGCGTGTAGACAGACAGCAGCGCGGGTCACCATGGGCGACACGTAGATTTCATGGAAATGAGGAGACAGGAGCTTTGTGTGTCACCTGCCTCAACAGAAACGGACACAGGCAGATCATGATCCCTCTACCCAAAAAGGGACGAAAGCCGGATTTTCTCGTTCTTGCTATTTCCCTTTCCATCTTTCACATTTTCTCCCTCTCTCTCCCTCTCTTCACTTTCTGTCTCTTGCTCATCGAATCAGAGATTGATGCACCACAGAAGGAGGTCTGTCGGCCCATTGTGTCAGTGCTGTCCCTTTGAAAGAGCTATCTAATTAGTTCCAAGCCCCCTCCCCTTTCCCCAGACTCCTGCGTGTTTTCCCATTTTCAAGTATTTGTTAAATTCCCTTTTGAAAGATATTATTGAATCTGCAGATGGCAGATGGAGTTCAATCAGGGCAAATGCGAGGTGATGCATTTTGGAAGATCCAATTCAAGAGTGAACTATACAGTAAATGGAAAAGTCCTGGGGAAAATTGATGTCCAGAGAGATTTGGGTGTTCAGGTCCACTGTTCCCTGAAGGTGGCAACGCAGGTAAATAGAGTGGTCAAGAAGGCATACGGCATACTTTCCTTCATCGGACGGGGCATTGAGTACAAGAGTTGGCAGGTCATGTTACAGTTGTATAGGACTTTGGTTCGGCCACATTTGGAATACTGCGTACAGTTCTGGTCGCCACATTACCAAAAGGATGTGGATGCTTTGGAGAGGGTGCAGAGGAGGTTCACCAGGATGTTGCCTGGTATGGAGGGCGCTAGCTATGAAGAGAGGTTGAGTAGATTAGGATTATTTTCATTAGAAAGACGGAGGTTGAGGGGGGACCTGATTGAGGTGTACAAAATCATGAGAGGTATAGACAGGGTGGACAGCAAGAGGCTTTTTCCCAGAGTGGGGGTTTCAATTACTAGAGGACACGAGTTCAAAGTGAAAGGGGAAATGTTTAGGGGGGATATGCGTGGAAAGTTCTTTACACAGAGGGTGGTGGGCACCTGGAACGCGTTGCCAGCGGAGGTGGTAGACGCGGGCACGATGGAGTCTTTTAAGATGTATCTAGACAGATACATGAATGGGCAGGAAGAAAAGAGATACAGAACCTTTGAAAATAGGCGACATGTTTAGAGAGAGGATCTGGATCGGCGCAGGCTTGGAGGGACGAAGGGCCTGTTCCTGTGCTGTAATTATCTTTGTTCTTTGTTCTTTGTTCTTTGCTTCCACCATGTTTTCAGGCAGTGAATTCCAGATCCCAACAACTCGCTGTGTAAGAAAGTTCTCCTCATTTCACCTCTGGTTCTTTGTCAATTACCTTCAATCTGTGTCTTCTTAATACTGCACTTTATGACACTGGAAACAGTTTCACATTAATTACCCTATCAAAACCCTTCATGATTTAGAATTTTATATCAAATCTCCCCTTGCCCTTCATGGCTCTAAAGAGAACAATCCCAACTTTTCCAATCTCTCCACGTAACTGAATTCCCAGATCCCTGGTACCATTCTTGTAAATCACCTCAGTATATTCACTAAGTCCTTGACATCCTTATCAAAGTGTGGTGATCAGAATTGGACACAATTCTCTAGCTGGGACCGAACCAATGATGTATAAACATCAGCATTTCCTCCTGAGTTTTTTTACCCTGTGTGTCTCTCTCCAACACCAAAGGCACTACATGTTACCTTCAAAGATCTGTGTGTGTACACCCCAGGTCTCTCTACTCCTGCAGCCACTTGATAATGGTATCATTTAGATTAGAGATACAGCACTGAAACAGGCCCTTCGGCCCACCGAGTCTGTGCCGAACATCAACCACCTACTAATCCTACACTAATCCCATATTCCTACCAAACATCCCCACCTGTCCCTATATTTCCCTACCACCTACCTATACGATTGACAATTTATAATGGCCAATTTACCTATCAACCTGCAAGTCTTTTGGCTTGTGGGAGGAAACAGGAGCACCCGGAGAAAACCCACGCAGACACAGAGAGAACTTGCAAACTCCACACAGGCAGGACCCGGAATCGAACCCGGGTCTCTGGAGCTGTGAGGCTGCGATGCTAACCACTGCGCCACTGTGCTGCCCTGTATTTAGTTTATATTGTTTTGCCACATACTTCCTACCCAAATATCTCACTTCACACTTCACTTTGTTAAATTACATCTGCCATGTTCCTGCCCATTTCACCAGTCTGTCTCTGTCCTCCTGAAGTCTGTTACTATCCTTCTCACTGTTTATTAACATTTCTGAGCTTCCGTCCATCTGAAAGGTTTGACATTATCCCGTCTGTACACAACGCAACGGCAATAACAAACAGCAACAGTGATCCTAACTGTGACACTGGGGAATCCCACAGTGTACTTCCCTCCAGACTGAACAATAACCATTCTCCAATACTCTCTGCTTTCTTTCACTGAGCTAATTTCCTGCATGCTGGCATTGTAAATAAAAGAACAGTCTCCCATTTATGTAACGTGTTTCATGACCACTGCATGTCCCAAAGTGACTTCCAATTAATGAATACTTCTTAACACTTAGTCAGTTTCATAATGTAGGAAACAGGGCAGCCAATTTCTACACAGCAAGATCCCACAAGTAACAATGTGATGATGATCAGATCTGTTTTTGTGATGTAGATTGAAGGGTAAATACTGATCAGGACACTGGGGGGAATTCCCTTGTTTTTCGAAATAATCCCATGGGATCTTTAACATCCAAATGGGAGGGCAGCCGGGGCCTTGGTTTAACGTTTCATTCGATATATGGCACCTCTGACAGTGCAACACACCCTCAGGACTGCACTACAGTGTCAGCCTTGATTCTTGTGATCAAGTCCTGCAGTGACACTTGATCCTAGAAGCTTGTGACTGAAAGAGGAGAGTGCTACAAACTGAGCCACTGCTGACATTGGCCCTTTAATCCCATGTGTTTCTAATTTGGTAACACGGCTGCTATGTGCTACTTTATCAAACGCCTGGTGAAAGGATAGGAATATTGTGAAAGTACAGGCAGCTACAATCATAGAAACATAGAATACCACAGACATAATGAGGTCATTCGACCCATCAAATCTGTGCTTGCCCTTTCAAAGAGCAATCCAGTTAGTCCCACTCCCTGGCTCTTTCACTATATCCTTGCATTTTCTCTGCTTCAGATATTATCCAATTCCCATTTGGGATCTACTATTGAATCTGTATCAATCAGCCTATCAGACATTGCATTCCAAATCCAAACCACTCAGAAACACAAATCCTCATGTCTGCTTCTTTTACCAATCACCTTAAATCTGTGTCTCTGGTTAACGGCCCCTTGGACATTGGAAACTGTTTCTCTTTATTTAATTTATCTAAACCCTTCCTAATGTTAAACAGCTCAATCGAATCTCCTCTGAAAGATCTCTGCTCTAAGGTGAACAACATCAGCTCCATAACTGTAATCCCTCATGCCTGCACAAATTCTAGTAAAACAGTTCTGTCCCCTCTCCGAAAGCTCCATGTCCTTCCGAAAGTGTGGTTTCTTGTATTTGATACAAGTCTCCAGGTGGAACCGAACTAGTATTTTCTATATGCTTCACATAATGGCCTTGCTTTTGCTCTTTTTTCCTCTATTTATCAAACCTAGGATCCCACATATTTATTAACGGTTTCGTTAGTCTTTCCGACCACCTTCAAAGATTTGTGTACAAACACGCCAGGTGTCTCTGTTATTTCACCACCTTTATAGTTGTATCATTTTACTTGTATTGTCTGTCCTCTTTCGTCCTTCGAAATTGTATCACAACACACATCAGCAAAGCCAAATAAATATTGAGAAGATTGAAGCCATTTTTTTCTATCTCCGTTCCAAACATTTCCTATCTCGATCCTTCTGCTTTGTAAATGTTTGAGAGCAAGCCAAACTGTTCACAAACTTGGTTACATAGTTCACCTTGAGATGTCTTGAGATGAAATTCCGACCAAATATTCACACCATCAGTAAAACGGCCTATTTTCAGCCCCATTGGAGTTGCATAGCTGGTTAAAGAGGAAATTAACGTAATCGTGAGGAAGGATATTAGCTCTGACGATGTCGAATATGTATTGGTAGAGCTGAGAAACACTAACGGACAGAAAACGTTCGTGGGGGTTGCATATAGACCCCACAAACTGTAGTGGTGATGTTGGGAATGGCATTAAACAGGAAATTAGAGATGCACGCGATGAAGGAACATCTGTAATTATGAGTGACTTTAATCTGCTTATAGATTGGACAAATCAAATTGGTCACAATACTGTAGAGGAGGAATTCCTTGAGTGTGTACGAAATGGTTTTCTGGACCAATACGTTGAGGAACCAACTAGAGAACAGGCCATCCTAGATTGGGTATCGTTTCATGAGAGAGGAATAATTGACAGTCTAGTGGTGCGAAATCCCTTGGGGATGAGCGACCATAATATCATAGAATTCTTCTTCAACGTGGAGAGTGACCTAGTTGATTCTGAGACTAGGGTCCTGAACGTTAAGAAAGGAAATTACGAAGGTATGAGGCTCGAGTTGGTTATGATGGATTGGGAAACGTTACCAAAAGGAATGACGGTCGATCGGCAATGGTAAAAATTCAAAGAGTGCATGGATGAACTGCAACAATTGTTTACTCCTGTCTGGTGCAAAAGTAAAACGGGAAAGGTAGCCAAACCATGGCTTACAAGGAAAATTAGAGATAGCATTAGATCCCAGGAAGACGCATACAAATTAGCCAGAAAAAAACAACAGACCAGGTGATTGGGAGCAGTTTCGAATTCAGCAAAGGAGGACCAAGGGATTGATTAAGAAGGGGAAAATAGTGTCCGAGAGTAAGCTTGTGGGGAACATAAAAACTGATTGTAAAAGTTTCTATAGCTATGTGCAGAGGAAAAGATTGGTGAAGACAAAAGTAGGTCCCTTACAGTCAAACAGGGGAATTTATTATGGGGAACAAAGAAATGGCTGACCAACTAAATGGATACTTTGATTCTGCCTTCACAACGGAGAACACAAATATCATACCAGAAATGTTGGAGAACACAGGGTTTAGTGAGAGAGAGGAACTTAAGGAAATCAGTATTTGTAGAGAAATGGTGTTGGGGAAATTGATGGGATTGAAGGCCGATAAATCCCCAGGGCCTGATAGAATGCTTCCCACAGTACTTATGGAAGTGGCTTTAGAAAAAGTGGAAGCATTGGTGGTCATCTTTCAAGATTCTATAGACTCTGGAACAGTTCCTATAGATTGGAGGGTAGCTAATGTAACCCCACTGTTGAAAAAGGGAGGGAGAGAGAAAGCAGGGAATTATAGACCAGTCAGCCTGACGTCAGTAGTGGGGAAAATTCTAGAGACCATTATCAAAGATTTTATAGCAGAGCACTTGGAGAATAGTGGTAGAATCGGACAGATCATGGATTTACGAAAGGGAAACCATGCTTGATAAACCTAATATAATTCTTCGGGGGTGCAACTAGTAGAGTTGATGAGGGGGAGACAGTGGACTTTCAGAAGGCTCTCGACAAAGTCCCACCTAAGATCTTAGCATGTACAATTAACATGCATGTGATTGGGGGTAATGTATTGTGATGAATAGAAAATTGGTTGGCAGACAGGAAACAAAGTGTAGGAGTAAAACGTTCTATTTTCTGAATGGCAGGCAATGAATAGTGGGGTACCGCAGGGATCAGTGTTAGGACCCCAGCTATTCACAATAGACATTAATAATTTCGATGAGGGAACTAATTGTAATATCTCCAAATTTGCAGATTACACAAAACGGGGTGGGAGGGTGAGTTGTGAGGAGGATGCAGGGAGGCTTCAGGGTGATATGGACAAGTTGAGTGAGTGGGAAAATGCATGGCAGATGCTGTATAATGTGGATAAATGTGAGGTTATCAGGAAGTCAGATTATTATCTGAATGGCTATAAACTCAGAGAGTGAAATATGCAACGAGACCGGGGTGTTCTCGTTCACAAGTCGCTGAAGGTTAGCATGCAGGTGCAACAGGTGGTAAAAAAGGCGAATGTTATGTTGGCCTTCATAGCGAGAGGATTCGAGTACAGGAGCAGGGATGTCTTGCTGCAATTATACAGGGCCTTGGTGAGGCCACAGCGGCAATGTTGTGTGCAGTTTTGGTCTCCTTATCTGAGGAAGGATGCTCTTGCTATAGAGGGAGTGCAGCGAAGGTTTATCAGACTGATTCCTGGGATGGCGGGACTGACGTACGAGGAGAGATTGAGTCGGTTAGGATTATATTCGCTGGAGTTCAGAAGAACGAGGAGGGATCTCATAGAAACCTATAAAATTCTAACAGGGCTTGACAGGGTAAATGCAGGAAGGATGTTCCTGATGGTGGGGGAGTCCAGAACCAGGGGTCATAGTCTAAGGATACGGGGTAAACTTTTCAGGACTGAAATGAGGAGAGATTTCTTCACCCAGAGAGTGGCAAGCCTGTGTAAATCTGTCATCACGCCCATATCCAAGGGGAATTGGAAGATTCTGGCTAGGGCCTCTGCTATTCCCACCATTCCTTCCCTCAGCAACCCTCATACATCCCATCCAGACTCGGTAAATGGTCTACTTTATTGTGGTACAAAAAGTGTTGGATTGAAAAGGGTTAACGGAATCTGTTTGTTCCGTGACTGTAATTAATGTCAGTCTCCATGGATCCTAATTGTGTCACTGGAAGTTTTCCATTTTCTATTAATAAGGGGCACCTTTCAATGTGTTATAACATAGTGTCAGCGGGAAAATCAGCACTAACAGAGATCAGCAGCTCCAGAGAGAGATAGAGGATAGATCAGAAACTGAGGGCAATATATTGGAATGTTACAACAATGGGTCAGAATCTGAGAACAATAGATTGGAATGTTACAACAACGGACAGGAGTTTATCGTGGGATCTTTACTATCTTTCTACATATTATGATCGGTACTCATTAAACACTCGTATCGACCGCGCACTGAAGATTATTCAATACATTTACTATCCCATCCTGGCTATTATTGGTGTCCCTGGTAAGTCTCTCTATCTAGCTATTATTTCTATAAACCATGCTTAACTGCATTACTGCTCCTGTAATTTACTCTGCACTTCTTGTTGCCGTTGTTATTCCTTGTGAATATCTCCAGCTATTAGCTCTGTAAACTGCTGTGAACTGTATTACAAATTCCTGTCATTTACTCTCATCTTTGCTGCTGTTGTTGTCTCTATTTCAGGCTAGGAGATCTGTAAACCCTGTTTCACTGAAATGTTTGTCTGCAATGTAAATTTTGGGAAGACTGAAGCCAACGTCATTGATCTCCATCATGAAGTCCATCCCCTATCTGTCAAATACATACATCACCCTGCCCAATATCTCAGCCCATCTGCTGCATAAACCCTCGTCCCTGTCACTGTTAAATCCACACTTGACTATTCCAATTCTATCCTGGTCACCCTCCCTGTTAAAAACCTCCATAAACCACAGCCCATCTAGAACTCTGCTGCCTGTATCCTAACTCACACCAAATCCCGATCACCCATCAGCCCTGTTCTCACTGATCTACATTGGCTCCCGGTCTGGCAGCACCTTAATTTTAATATTCTCATTCTTGTGTTTAAACTCGCTCCATGCCCTCACCCCTCTAATTAGTCCCATTCCCATATTCCTGAAAATCTTTTTATTTCAATCTTTTCCAAATCTCCTTTTAAAGTGAATTTCTTTCCCTTTGTATCTGACCTGATCCACGATTTTAGACTTCACAGCACTACTGGTGTTGACAGTGCCGAAGCTGTGATCCATAAAGAGATGTGAACTTTGAGTGCGGCCTGCTCAATACCCCATGCTGGGCAGAGCTCCAGCCCAGCCGTAGCATATATGTGTTGTTCCTTTGAGGGTGGGTCTGAATATGGTGTCGATTATCCATTCTGGCAGCTTTGATGTACGTCTTTGAAACTTGGTCTGTGCATGTCCACTGACCGCCTGTGTTATTCACTCTCAGCTGAACATACATTCAGCAGCACGAGGAACCCCCTCTAGTGTTATTTAAAAGGACCAGGCATCCAACTTACAGGTGAGGGGTTTTTGACATACTTCTGCCATTGTTAAGTTAGTGGAGGTCCTGTGGATGGTTTTCTGGAGGTTGTGTTGTGAGCTGCTGCAGACATTCAGGGAAGACAGAGGATTTGGTGACCCAAGTCTGGACAAGGAATGGGGACTGTAGTTACAGTGTCTCTGGGTCTATGACATGACCAACAAATGGAGCAGAGGTTGCAGAGAGGGGATGCTCTGTAAAGAGGGAGGAGGAGGGGGCTCTGCCCTACCCACCCCGGGTTTTCCAAGAGCACTTTTCCTACCTACACCTAACCCCGGAGCAGTGTGTGGGTGACTCTGATTCAATAAAGAGATGGTCACAGAGCTGTGTCACCTCCTGTAACACGACCTGGAGCCTCACACCTGGGTGAGGACGGAGCTGTCAGTGGCTGTTAAGGTCACAGTTTCATTGAACTTCTATTTATCTGGATCTTTCCAGAGAGGAGCAGAAGACATATCCAACATAGATTCACAGAGATTGATAGAGACATTTACGACACAGAAGGGGGCCATTCGGCCCCTCTGTGCCAGCTCTCTGTGGAACAATCCAGTCAGTCCCACTCTCCCACTCAATACCTGTATTCCTGCAATTTCATTTCCTTCAAGTGCCCATCCAGTTTCCTTTTGAAATCATTGATTGTCTCAGCTTCCACCACCCTCATGGACAGTGAATTCAACTCATTACCATCCACTGTGTAAAAAAGTTCTTCCTTATATTACCCCTGCATCTCTTACCCAAAACCTTCCATCTGTGTCCCCTAGTCCATATTTTATCAGTTGATGGGAACAGTTTTTCCTTGTCTATCTTTTCTAAGCCTATCATAATCTTGTACACCTCTATCAAATCTCTCTCAATCTCCTTTACTCCAGGGAGAACAACTCCATCTTTTCCAAACTAACCTTGTAACTAAACTCCCATCCCTGGAACTATTCTGGTAAATCTCCTCTGCAGCCTCTCAAGGACCTTCACATCCTTCCTAAAGTGTGGTGACCAGAACTGAACATAGTTCTCTAGTTGGGGCCTAACCAAAGCTTTATAAAGTTTCTGCATAACTTCCCTCCTTTTGTATCTTTGCCTCTAATGATGAAGCCCATGATCTGATATGCTTTGCTAAACACTGTCTTAATATGTCCTGGCACATTCAAAGATCAATGCCTATGGAGCCCCAGGTCTCTCTGTTCCTGCACAATCTTTAGAACTGTGCCATTAAGTCTATATTGCCTTCCTATTCTTTCAGACAAAATAGATCACCTCACACACCTCTGTATTAAATTCCGCCTGCCATTTCTCTGTCCATTCTGCCTGCCTATCTACATCCTGTTGCAGTCGGTTTGCAATATCCTCCTGTTCACCTGCTCCAAGATCGGAACATTTTGATATTCTACTCTGTATTCCAAGCTCTTAGCACTGACCATTGGGGAACATCACTGTCTACAATCCTCCAGTCTGAAAAACAACCATTTCCCACAACTCACACTTTTCTGTCCTTGACAATATTTGATCCAATTGGATGCTAATGCATTAACTTCAATTATGTTCGCCAAACTTTTGTGTGGTACTTTATCAAATAATTTCATAAAATCCATGTATACATCATCCACCACATTCCCTTCATCAAACCTCTCTGTTACTTCATCAAATAAATTTAATTAGTTCAGTCATGCGTGATCTGTCTTTTAGAAATCCGTGCTGACAATGCTTACATAACACAAACCTCTCCAAGTGTGTGTTGTCCTTTTTCCCTGATTATAGTTTCTAAAACCTTAATCACCACTGATGTTAAACTAACTGACCAGTAGTTGCGAGGCCTGTGTGTTGTCCATTGATAATTCTGGGAGTTGAGGGTGACCATCTATGTCATCATGTTCTCCCTCAGCAGGGAGAAGCAGGATGAGAGATCCAGTGGCTTTGTCAGGATAGCGGGATTCCTGATGGTGTAGGTGTCTCTGCGGGGTCCCCATGTCAATGGGGAGAGGTATAGGAACTGAAAGATCTCTCACTCCATTAAAGTGCATTTGGTGTGTGAGCATGCCCAGTACATCTTCCCTTTCCCACCATGGATCCCCGATTCTCCACCATTACACCCATCTGAGACGCTCCATCACAGTGTTCCCTTGGTCGCCATCCTGCAGTAAAAAACACCAACAAAAACATTTTCATTAACATCTTTATCCAACGCATTCAATTTTACAAACAAATCTGAACGATTCACCATTGTATATTCCCTTCGTGCCTGTCTTATGCGTTCCCTCGACTTGCCTATTGCTCCTACACAGTGTTTCCCCAGTGACTGCAGCATGGCTGGTGGAAGGTTGCTGACTTTCACTGGGGGAGACTGCAGATTGCCTTGCAGGACGTCCTCGAGCAGCTCTGGGTCTTGAGGCCTCGGATTCAGACTGCACCACCTCGACATGGGCAGCAGCAGCCTGGGCTGGATGATGGGTAACAGCAAGGACACTGGTGTAGTGACAGTGATGTGAGAACAAATACTGTCATCCTGAGAGAGGACAGCAGGTTCATGCTCCACGGAGACACTGTCACTCCCACAGGGCGACACCTCAGGAATCCTAGTAATCTACTGGATTACAGATTGCTGGACTGCTGTGAGATCCTGCAAACCCCTTTGAACACTGAGATCCACAGCCATGATGACAGCAGTCTGATCCTGCATGGCAGCAAGCATGGATCTCATGACCTCAGGCTGAGCTTCCACTGCAGCACTGAGACGTTGGGTGTCTGCCGTCTGTGCTGCAGTGGAAGCTGAGACAATGGTCACCAGGCACTGTATCAGGGCTGGGTCCGCTAGTGCTGTCATGGAGTTAGTGACCACTTCCACAGGGGAAAGAATGTGCTTCAAGCTCTGTACAATGTCCTGTGCCATGTTGGAGCTGGACTCCTCCATGTTCCTTGACCGTGATAACAGACTGTCTAACAGGCCTGTCAATGGACAAAGTATCTCAGTGTACATGTCGATCAGCATTCTCCTGTATGCTGTTCCAGCAATGTTTACATCTGTGTCCTGTGTATTATAACACATTTGTGACCTCACCCTCCGGTGAGCTGACACATGAGCTATCCTTTCCCCCTGGCCTGGCTGCAGCTCACTCGTGCTCGGTTACTCACCATGTGCAGATTTCGACTCTATACCAGCCTCTAAGGTCCACACAGTGTAAGTATTTGATCTGATGACTATGAGTATCAGACCAAGTGATGGGGTTTCACCATCAGTGCTGTGCTGCTGCTCTCTCTCTCTGTCTCTGTCTCCTGGATCTGCTGTGACTGGGAAGCTGGCAGTTTTGGCTTATGATTGGAAAGTATAAAATCAGAGGGGGAGGGCTGGGGTGAGGGATTGGGGGTGGGTTGTAAAGCAGGAGGTTCATGGTCCCACCATCTGCAGCTTGTACATCATCCCAGACAGCAGGACGAGGGGGAGTTGGGAGTTAAGAAGAGACATAAGGCCGGAACATAGCATCATCCTGAATACTCTCGGTGATGCCGGATGCTACGGGCTCTGTCACAGCCGGTCCCATGATGTGAAGAACCATCTCCTCCCTCAGGCTCAGAGGATGAAGGTCTGCCTGGTCCCCGCCGGTTCACTGCTGCTCCCTGTGATTGTCGGCCACCATGTTCTGTAAGAGAGTGGGCAGAATGTCAGTGATTGTGTTGCACTGTGTTTGGGTGATGTTCTTGGCACAGTTGAGTAGCTGCAGGAACGTGGAGGCAGTGAGGGGTGGGTGTGAAGCTGGTATAAGTGGAATGTGTGTGAAGGTGAGATGGAGTATGTGAATGTTAGGTGTGAGTCCTGAGTGTTAGGGACTACTGATGGGTGAGTGATGGGGGTGTGGTACATTGAGCAGTGTGAGAGGTTGGTGATGTTGGTGGTAGGAGAAGCCATGTGAAGATGAATTCACTGACATTGTGTGACCCGTGTGAACTCATTAAACTTCTTCTGGCTCTGCTGCCAAGTCCTCGGGGCCAGACTTCTTGCATTGATCTCCCTGGCCACCTGCTCCCATTCCATTCGGAGGACGTTCCTTGAGGGTCTCCAGCCCACTCCACGAAAACATATCCTCTCTTCTCCCGTCACCCACCATGACTAAGGCCTCCAACACCACATCCGTGAACAACGGAGCCCTCTCTCTGTCGTAGTATTCCATTTGCCTTGTCTCCAATTGCAGCATTCCCAATCAGAAACAGCAGTCTCCTGTGATTCAGCACAACTTCCCGTTAAAAGGGACAGACTGCCTTGAAGAGCTGAAGCCTGGCTGAAACACGTGTACGTAGAATGAATGGAAATGAGGAGGCAGCAGGATGTTTGTGTGTCACCTGTCTCAACAGGAACGGGGACGGGCAAATCATAACTCCTCTGCTGAAAAAGTGATGCAAACACGATTTTTTCGCACTTCCTATTGACCTTTCCCTCTTTCACGTTTTTTCACTCTCTCCCTCACTCACTTCACTCTCTGCCTCTTGCTCATAGAATTAGAGATTGGTGCAGCACAGAAGGAGGCTATTCGGCCCATTGTGTCAGTACTGTCTCTTTGAAAGAGCTATCGAATTAGCTCCTCTCCCAGCCTCTTTCCCCAGACTCATGTTGCCAATGTGGAAAAACCTTTCCTTCAATCTCAGTCTCTCCCTCTTGCAGCAGTCACACAGCTTCCAGCCTCTTCACAGAGCAACAGTCAGCTGAACCTCGTTAACTACTCAGCACCTCCAATTAGGCAGCAGCCAACCCCAGTGCTGTACTTCTCCTCCGAGTATTTAATGGGGGACAGTGTAGAGTGTCCTTTATTCTGGATCTAAGCCGTGCTGTACCTGTCATGGCAGTGTTTGATGGGGACAGTGTAGAGTGAGCTTTACTCTGCATCTAACCTGTACTGACTCGGCCACAAACATGTGTTCATCTAAAACTCTGCTGCCTGTATCTAAAATCAAAGCAAGTCCCGTTCATCCATCAGTCCAGTGCTCGTTGACCTACATTGGCCCCTGCTCTGGCAACATCTTGATTTGAAAACTCTCATCCTCATGTTCAAACCTAACTCATTATGAAATGCCCAGTGATGAAACAGTCTCATCAAAATACTTAATGTTAGTTTGTTTGTTAGAACCACAGGGACTGCAGTGGTTCAAGATTCACCATTTTCTCATGGTAACCAGGGATGGGGAAGTAATGCTGGCCTTGTCAGTATCACCCATATCCTGAGAACAAATAGACAGGAAATAAAATAGTAATAAAATCAATGAGTTTGTAATTGACCGATTGAAACCAGGCGAGGTCAGTGATCAGACAGAGACGTCATAACCCAATAAACAAATTATCAACACAATTTATCTCACCAGCTCCTTGTATCTGTCTTTCTGCTGTTGTCTTCAGCAAAAAGCAAGTAACAATTAATCTCGGGATTAAAAACTGCTGAATGTTAATTGCGCACACGAGATACGTACTCAATGGTTTCTGTTATCAGTCAGTCAGAGAATTACACAGCACAGGAGGAGACCATTTAACAAATCGTCCCAGTTCCAGCTGTTTGAAGGAAATCTTCAATTATTCCTCTCCCCTGTTCTTTTCTCCCAGTCCAGTAAATCACCCTGTTAGTATTGATCCAATTCCCTTTTGAACGTTTCTGTTAAATCTACTTCCACAACCCTTTCAGGAAGTGAATTCCAAATCATAAACACTCGCTGTGTAAAGAAAAGAAAATCTCCTCATCTCTCCTCTGTTTTTTTGTTAATCAACATTAAACTGTGTTCTCTGGTTACTGACCTTTCATCCAGTCAAACCAGATTCTCTTTATTTATTGTCGCAAAACACATCATCATTTTCAGGCCCTCTATTAAATCTCCCTTTTAGCTTCTCTGCTCTAAGGAGAACAATCCCAGATTCTCTCCCCATAACTGAACTCCCTCATCCCTGTTACCATTCTAGTATATCACCGAGGCACCATCTCCAAGGCCTTGGAATCTTCATAAAGTGTGGTGTCCAGAATTGGACACAATATCCCGGCTGAGGCTCAAACAGTCATTTCTAGTCTTAGCGGAATGTTCTTGTGTTTTTTTAAAATTCTTTGCTTCTAGTTATAAAGCTAAGGATCCCGGATGCCTTTTTAAAATCTTCAGAACTTATCCGGCCACCATTGAAGATTTGTGTACATACACACCCAGTCTCTGTGCTCCGGTACCATCTTTTAAATGGTGCCGTTTAGTTTCTATTCACTCCCCTTATTCTCCCTCACAAAATAATCACTTCCCCAATTCTATGTGTTAAATTTCATTCACCATGTGTATTCTCATTTCACCATCTGACTGTCCATGTCCTCCTGAAGCAGCTCCTTTCCTTCACACAGGTTACGACATTTATAATTTTCCTGGCTTATGCAAATGTTGAGACTCTGCTATTCACACCTAAGTCTTTATCATGTATCTATTTATCTATAAGTCAAGAAGAGTACTGGTTCTAATACTGACCCCTGAGAAATTGCACTGTATACTCCCCCTCCTCCACCACTCTGAACAATGTCTGTTCACTACTTCTCTCTGCTTTCTGTCCCTGAGTCAGTGTCATATCCACACTATCACTGTCACATTAATCCATGTGTTCCATTTTCATAACAAGTCTATGAAATGTCATTTGATCACAGGCCTTTAGAAAGTCTGTTCACATAAGTGTATATACATAATTGCATATGCATGTGCAGGGGTGGAAGATGTTGGTATGGTTCTTAATGAATACTTCGTGTTTCACGTTACAAAAGAGGGGTATGATGCAGATATTGTAGCTAAGAAGGAGGAATATGAAGTATTTGATGAGATATACTTAGGGAGAGAGGACGTATTAATGGGATTAGCATCCTTGAAAGTTGATAAGTCACCAGATGCAGATATAATGCATCCCATGTTGTTAAAAGAAGCAAGAGAAGAAATAGCAGAGGGTCTGACCATCATTTTCCAGTCCTCACTGGGTACAGGTGTGGTGCCAGAGGATTGGAGTACTGTTAACATTGAACCTCTGTTTATAAAGGACCCCAGGGTTAGAATGAAAAATTACAGGCCAGTCAGTCTAACCTCAGTAGTGGGCAAATTATTGGAATCTATTCTGAGAGACAGGATAAACTGTCTGTTAGAAAGACACAGGCTAATCAAGGATAGTCAGCATGGATTTGTTAAGGGACGCTCTAGTTTGACCAACTTGATTGAATTTTTTGAAGAAGTAACAAGGAAGATAGATGAGGGTAGTGCAGTTCATGTGGTCTACATGGATTTAAGCAAGGCTTTTGACAAGGTCCCACATGGCAGACTAGTTAAAACAAATAAAATCCCATGGAATCCAGGGAAATAAAGCAAGGTTGATACAAAATTGGCTCATTGGCAGGAAACAAAGGGCAATTGTTGATGGGTGTTTTATTGACTGGAGGACTGTTTCCAATATAATAAAAGCAAAATACTGCGGATGCTGGAAATCTGAAACAAAAACAAGAAATGCTGGAATCTCTCGGCAGGTCTGGCAGCATCTGTGGAAAGAGAAGCAGAGTTAACGTTTTGGGTCAGTGACCCTTCTTCGGAACCCCGGACTGTTTCAGACAGACCTTCGGACTGTTTCCAATGGTGTTCCACAGGGCTCAGGACTGAGTCCCCTGCTTTTTGTGGTATATATTAATGACTTGAACGTAAATGTAGAAGCATGATCAAGAGGTTTGTAGATGACACACAGATTTGCCGTGTGGTAGATAGCGAGGAGGATTGCTGTAGGTTGCAGGAAGATATCGATGGCAGAAAAGTGGCAAATGGGATTCCACCTGATTAAGAATGAGGCGATGCAAATTGAGGAGTTCAAACAAAGCAAAGGGATGCACGATTAATGGGAAAATACTGGGAAGTGTAGAGGAAGTGAGGGAACTTTGGAGTCAATGTCCACAGATCCCCGAAGTAGCAGGACAGGTTGATTAGGTGGTTAAGAAGGCATACGGAATCCTTTCCTTTATTAGCCGAGGTATAGAATACAAAAGCAGGGAGGTTATGCTGGAACTGTATAACTCTTTGGGTAGACCATAACTTGAATATTTTGTGCAGTTCTGGTCACCTCATTACAGAAAGGATGTAATTGCACTGGAGAGGGCACAGAGGAGATTTACGAGGATGTTGCCAGGACTGGAAAAATGCAGCTATGTGGAATGATTGGATAGGCTGGGGTTGTTCTTCTTGGAACAGAGAAGGTTGAGGGGAGATCTGATTGAAATGTATATATTTTTAGGGGCCTGGATAGAATGGAGATGAAGGGTCTAATCACATTAGCAGAGATCAGTGATGAGGGGGCATAGATTTAAAATGATTGATGGAAAGATTAGAGGGGAGTTGAGGAAACACCTGTTCACCCAGAAATAGCAAATTGGCTCAGTGGCAGGAAACAAAGGGTAATTGTTGGCGGGTATTTTAGAGTCAGCAGGGATGTTTCCAGCGGCGTTCTGCAAGGCTCAGGACTGGGTCCCCTGCTTTGGTGTGAGTCTCAAACTCACTGCCTGAAAGGGTAGTTGAGGCAGGGACACTCAACCCATTCAGAAGGAGTCTGGACATGCAGCTCAGGTGCCACAATCTGCAGGCTTATTGGCCAAATGCTGGATGGTGGGATTAGAATAGTGGACCGTTTACCAGCTGGCACAGCAATAAAGTTCCAACTGGCCTCTTTCTGTGCCTTAACCTCACGATGACTCTATGATCCCATTACACGAAACACGCTATTCTCATTAACACTCACAGTTACATCCTCAACGAACTCGATCAAGATTAGAAAATGAGTTTCCATTAACTTATCTATGCTGCTCGTCATTTATTAACCATGATTTTACAGGCAAGAAATACTTTGTGCTGGGTTACGGACACCAGAAGTTTCCAACTATCAACATTAGACTGACTGGTCAGTAGTTACAGGGTTTGTCCAACCTCTCCTCTTTTTAAATAGGGTGTAACATTTACAGCCTTCCAGTCCTCTGTCACCAATCCCATATCAAAGGAGGATTCGAAGATTCTGGCCAGTGCCGCTGTGTTTCCACAATTCCTTTCCTCATTAAACCTCAGATATCCTTTCCAGACCAAATAAATGTTCTACTTTATTGTGGTAAAAAAACGTTTAGATTGAAATGAGTTAACTGAACCTGTTTGTTCAGTGACTGTAGTTAATGTCCGTCTCCCTAATTGTGTCACTGGGAGGTTTTCCATCGTCTATTAATATGGGGCTCCTTTCAATGTATTATCCCATAATGTCAGCGGGAACATAACAGAGATCAGCAGCTCCAGAGAGAGAGGGAGAGGATAGATCAGAATCTGAGAACAATAGATTGGAATGTTACAACAATAGGTCAGAATCTGAGAACAATAGATTGGAATGTTACAACAATGGGTCAGAATCTGAGAACAATAGATTGGAATGCGACAACAATGGGTCAGAATCTGAGAACAATAGATTGGAATGTTACAACAATGGGTCAGAATCTGAGAACAATAGATTGGAATGTTACAACAATGGGTCAGAATCTGAGAACAATAGATTGGAATGTTCAAACAATGGGTCAGAATCTGAGAACAATAGATTGGAATGTTACAACAATGGACAGCAGGAGTTTCTCCTATTGGTTTTACTGGCTCACTGCAGATTATTACTGGATAACATTAGAAGAGCGGATCGTTTGCGCTCTGAAGATGATTCAATCGATTTATTATCCCATCCTCGCTATTATTGGTGTCCCTGGTAAGTCTCTGTATCCAACTATTAGATTCATAAGCCATATTTCAATGATTTAGTGTTCTCGTAATTTATATCGTGAGCAGACTGAAACCATTGTGTTCAGTTTCTGTCGCAAATTATATTCCCCATCCACGATCTGCATCCCCCTCGCTGACCATTGTCTGAGGCTGAACCAGGAAGTTAACAACCTCTGCTATTTAATGCTGAGCTGACTTCATTCCCGTGTTCTCTCCATCTCCAACCTTGCCTATTGTTACAGCCAGGTGAGGAGGGTTCACAGTCTCTCCTCTTGTCCTTCCTCTTATTTGACCGCAATAGGGTTTGCCCTTTCTAGAGAGTGGATGTGGTAACCATTTCAGTGAGTATTTTACCTTTTCCCTTTCGTGTGATGGTGAAGGAACCAATCGGACAGGTTCTCTAGAGTTTAAACAGGAAAGAGGTGAGTTTATTATACTTAGCAATCTAAACCGTATCTAAATAAAACCATAAAAAATACACAACACATTTATGCACACACTCACACGAGAATCACATGCAAATAGATTACAGAGTGAGAAGTACATGTGTGATTGGACTGGAGTCCTAAATAAATTTTAAAAAAATACTCATCTGTGAGTTTGGATGATTCGGTGGTCTTCTGGCTGAAGGTATATTCTTGAAGTCTTTGGATGGTCAAAGTGCCCTTTGTGGCTGACCCACGTGGCTCAGGGTTTTCTTGGAGGAAGACTTGTGGGTGGCTTTCTTCCCCTGGTGTATCTGTCTGTAGTAATCTGTAGGCTTGGAGGGCTCACAGCCGCACGTGGTTTTCAAACTTGCGAAGTTATCTGGACAGAGAGATGGAGAGAGGGAGAGGGAGAGGGGGACACAGCCCTTCTGCTTCTGCACAGTTTGAATCACTGGCTTGTCTGTCTTTGTCCAGGGGCAACTCCCAGCTTTCACATTGATGACAGAAGGTCCCCTGACTGCCTCACTGTATTTGCTGGACACTTATTAAGAGATTCAAAGTTAGGAACTTCTATCTCCCCAGGTTTCAGGATACCAGTATTTACACTTGGAGGAGTTTGCTCTTTTAAAGTCAATTTGTCAGGATGTCCTTGTATACCGTGTTAATGAATGTAATCTTAGGTAATTCAGTAACTAGAGAAAGCCAATGTTTTGGGTCCAGGCTCATCAGACATGTGTCTCCTGTTGCCTCTGGAATGTGAAAAGGTGTTTCCGATGCCAATTGCGGTGGCCATCTTGGCTGCCATTCTTTTCAAGGTTAGCTGCAGGATTTTTTCCATTAAATGATTACTGTCAGTGTCTAATCGATGACTTAAAATTCCTCATTGGGCATATTGTGTTATCTTGACACCAATGCAGCAAAAGGAAAGAAATGTGATAATAGGAACATTTTATTACAGAATTGTGAGAAGAAATAGAAGGAAATACAAATTCATTCTCAATAATCACTTCTCAAATTCAAACATTAATCTTAGAATTACTGCAGCTGACATTGTCTATTACAGTTTTGCTGATTTAATTTTTTGGTGTTTTGTCTGGGATGATGATGTGTCGGGTTCGACCTTTTTTTTCTCTCCTGCAATGAAGCTTTCACCATTCAGGTTCCTGTCTAAACTTCCTCCCTAAACTGACAATGTGTAATAAATTGGTTTTTTTATTGGGTTTGCTTCGCTTTCGGTTTGGGACCTGATCATTGTGTTCTTCAGTGGGCAGATCCACACTGACCTCACTTTTAGCTTCTGGTGAGGTACACAAATGCTATTTATTTTAGGGTATTTCGCCCTCACTTTTCCCTTTACTGTCGGGAGCATCATTTTTTTCTGATCTGCCCTATGTCCTCTGGGACATTAGTGCTCGCAAGTGTCTGTCCAGCTTTCACTTCACTCTACTGCGGCTCTTCAACTAGGTGAGGCACCTCCCTCACCATCTACTTGCCTTTTTTGGAAATTACCTTGCCCTTGTAACTTTCTGTGAATGCTGTTAGCAGCCTTTTTAGGGTGCCTTTTTTGGGTTGTATTTAAAGAGGAGAGCGTGTGGTCTAATTTATCTAACATTTCAGGGTTGGCTAATCGGAGACTAGGGGATTCCAGTTGAGAATCCTCATGGCCCTCTTCTAACCTGTCCTCACTGTCCTTTTCAATCCTCCCCTTTTGACTGTCTGACAGATCTGTGCATGTCTGTATCCTCCAAAGCCTTTGCTTTTTTCCTTTGGTCTGGGGTGTCAATTAAATACTTTACCTGACTATTCCTTTTGCTACTCGATATGGACCACTGAACCGGGATTTCAGCGGTTCACCCTGCAGTGGGAATAGTAACAATACATGGTCTCTGTCCTGAAATGTTCCAGCCTCTGCATTTCAGTCTGATTACCTTTTCATAGCTGCCTGGGAGGTCTTTAGGCGTTACTGAGCCAAGGCACGGTCTCTCGTGAGCCACTCCCAGAGCAAGGAAATGTAGTCTAACATGGAAGTTTGATCCCTCTGCCCCAAAAAACTTCTCCTTGATTAGTTTAAGAGGACCTCTCATCTCGTGTCCATAAACTCATTGAAAGAGACTAAAGCCAGTGGAATCATTGGATAAGTCCCTGGTAACCAACAGGAGAAATCCCAGCCCTTTGTCCCAGTCATGGGGTTACTCATAGCAATATGGCCTGATCATTGTCTTCAGGGTCTGGTGGTGCCGCTCCAAAGCACCTTGCGACTGTGGATGGTAGGCTGAGGACTTGCACTGGGTTATGTCCAGATTACCTTTTCAAAAATACTTGATACAAAATGTGTGCCCTGTTCCATCTGGATCTCAGCAGGCAGCCCATATCGGGGAAAGAATTGGGTTAGCCCCTCCTTGGCAGAGATAGATCTTCGGGATAATGGCCTCTGGGAATCGGGTCACCACATCCATAATGGTGAGAAGATACTGGTAATCCCGTTTTGTTTTCAGCAGGTGTCCCACACAATCCACTAGCATTCTGCTGAAGGGTTCCCCAAAAGCTGGTATGGGAATTAGGGGTGAAGGTTTTATTGCAGCTTGGGGCTTCCCCACAACTTGGCACATGTGACCAGTTTGACAGAACTCCATCACATCTTTATGGAGTTGTGGCCAGTGACGATGCTGTCTTATGCAGGGTTCGATTTTTCATATACCGACATGTCCAGTCATTGGAAGTTCGTGGGCCATTCTTAATATTTCTTTAAGGTACCTCAGTGGCATCTGTATCTGATGAAGCACTGTCCACTCTTCATCCGCAGGTCTGTAAGGAGGTCTCCACTTCCTCATTGGCACCTCGTTCTTTAAATAGTAACACTCTGCAACTCCCTCTGCTTCAGTTTTGGTTTGGACAGTCTGTGCCTTTTTTAACACTGGGTCAGGTTGTTGAGCCTCAACTAAGGACGATTTGTTTAACACATCCTTTGGGTCCTCTAACTTCCCAAGAAGGTTTCAGATAACCAGACAGTAGGGTCATCCGTCTGCAGTGTCAGTTCAGGGGATTGTTTGGCCATGGACCGAGTCACCACACAATCAGTAAGAATGCCAGGGACCTTCTCCCGTAACTGTTCCGAAGAAGGGTCACTGACCCGAAACGTTAACTCTGCTTCTCTTTTCACAGATGCTGCCAGACCTGCTGAGTGATTCCAGCATTTATTGTGTTTATTTCTCCTGGAACCGCTCTGTCTCCCTGACCTCTTTTGGTCTCTCCAGAGCTACTGGGAAAGCTGCCACCTTTTCCCCTGTCAGATCATTACCCAGGAGCTGATCGACCCCTCCACCGGTAAACTAGGTGCAATCCCCATGGTTACCAGTCTTTAAACTGGGTCACATTCCAAGTGCAGTCGATATACAGGTATGGTCATATATCATCTTCCGATACCATTCACTAACACTCTAGCGTTCACTTCACTCTCTCGGGTAAAGGTCTTTTCCCAGCAGAAGGGTTTGTTTGGCCCCTGTATCCCTCAGTATGACTATGGGCTTGCTTGTCCCACTCGAGGGGTATGGGGTCACTTTTCCTTGGAATACAAATTCCTGGTAACTCTCAGGGATTTTGTTAAGTTTTCCCGCACTCTCTGTGGTGGGGTTACTGTGTCTGACTGTTACAGTTAAAGGCACAGCCTGACCTGCTGTGCTTTCCATCAGGGCCCGTGTTCCAGCACTGATCTAGTGGACTCTCATTAATCCTACAGGTTTTCCCCGTCACTTCCATTAGTCAACTCGATGGTGATCTGCCTTATTACTGTGGAAACACGCAGATCTTCAGCCATTACTCCTGCTCTCAGCACCTATTTGGCCTGAGGATGGACCCTTGTGTGTCCCGCTTCTTGCCCATGGCTGCTCGGGCTACGATCTCCCTTCCACCTTTTATTCTCGGATCTTTGGGGTGACGAGGAAAGGGTTTTCCTCTGGGGTTAAGGCTTTGTGCACATGGGAAAATTCATCAGCCAGAATACCTTTGAACCTTCTGTCCCTCTATGTGGGTTTTACTGGGAGGGGGGCGAGTTTGTGAACTCCTCGAGAGGGATCACCGCTCTGAGGGTTTCATATGTGGGCTCTATCTTGAGCGCTCATATCACTGGCCAAAAACAAACACAAAAATGGACTTTAAAGTCTTCTATAGATACGTGAAAAGGAAACGTTTAGCGAAGACAAATGTGGGTCCATTACAGGCAGTGTCAGGAGAATTTATAATGGGGAATAGAGAAATGGCAGAGAAGCTAAATGAATACTTTGTGTCTGTCTTCACTGAGGAAGATACAAGAAATCTCTCAGAACAAGAGATCCAAGGGATTCGGGTGAATGAGGAAATGAATGAAATTAGTATAAGTAAGAAGGTTGTCTTGGAGAAATTAATGGAGCTGAAGGTTGACAAGTCCCCAGGACCTGATATTCTACATCCCAGAGTGTTGAAAGAGGTAGCTTTGGAAATAGTGGATACATTGGTGAATATCTTTCAATATTCTGTAGATTCTGGAACTGTTCCTGTAGATTAGAAGATAGAAAATGTCTCCCCAGTATTTAAGAATGGAGGGAGAGAGAAAACAGGGCACTACAGACATGTTAGCCTTACATCAGTCGCTGGGAACAAGCTATACTCTATTCTAAAGAATGTGATAAATGGATATGATTGGGCAGAGTCAACATGGATATATAAATGGGAAACAATGTTTGACGAACCTGTTGGAGTTATTTGAGGATGTTGCTCACAGAATTGATAAAGGGGAGTTGGTGGACGTGGTATACTTGGATTTTCAGAAGGCTTTTGATAAAGTCCCCGACAGGAGGTTGGTTAGTAAAATTGAAGCACATGGGATAGGAGATAATGTACTGGCATGGATTAAGGATTAGTTAACAGGCAGAATTGCCGACCACGCTCTGGAAGTGGTTCAAGAATTCACCTCCCTAGGCTCAACTATCACCAGTAACCTGTATCAATGACTTGGATGTGGGGACCAATGTAATATTTCCAGGCTTTCAGATGCCAGTAAACTAGATGGGAATGAGTGTTGCGAGGAAGATGCAAAGCGGCTTCAAGGGGATTTGGACAGCCGTAGTGAGTGGGCAAGAACATGGCAGTTGAAATATAATGTGGAAAAATGTGAGGTTACCCACTTCGGTAGCAGGAACAGATGTGCAGAGTATTTCTTAAACGGTAAGAGATTAGAAAGTGTAGTTGTACGAAGGGACCTGGATGTCCTCATCAATAAGTCACTGAAAACAAACATGCAGGTGCAGAAAGCAGTTAGGAAGACTAATGGTATGTTAGCCTTTATTAAAGTGGATTTGAGTGCAGTAGTAGTGACGTTTTGCTGCAATTGTATGGAAACTTGGTTAGAATGCCCCTGGAGTAATGTGTGCAGTTTTGGTCCCCTTACCTTAGGAAGGATGTTATGATCATAGAGGGAGTGCAATGACGGTTCATCAGACTTGTTCCCGAGATGGCGGGACCGTCCCATGAAGAGAGATTGGGGAAACTGGGCCTGTATTCTCTAGAGTTTCGAAGAATGAGAGGTGATCTCATTGAAACCTACAAAATACTGAAAGTGATAGACAGGGTACATGCAGCTAACATGTTTCCCCTGGTTGGGGAATCTAGAACCAGGGGAAACAATTTCGAAATAAGTGGAAATCCACTAAAGACAGAGATGAGGAGAAATGTCTTTTCTCAGAGGGTTGAGAATCTTTGGAATTCTCTACCCCAGAGGGCTGTGGAAGCTCAGTAATTGAGTATGTTTAAAGCAGATATTAACAGATTTATAAATGGAGTCATAGAGTAGTACAGCATAGAAACAGGCCATTCGGCCGTCCGCGTCTGGGCTGACTATAATGCCGATCCATACTAATCCCAACTGCTTGCATTAATTCCATATCTTACTATGCCTTGCTCATTCAAGTACCTGTCCAGATGCCTCTTAAATGTCGTTACTGTTCCTGCCTCCACCACCTCCTCAGGCAGTTCATTCCAGATACCCACTATTCTTTGTGTGAAACATTTACCCCTTTGATCCCTTTAAACCTCCTCCCTCTCACCTTAAATCTATGCCCTCTAGTTTTAGTCACCCCTACCATGGGAAACAGACTCTGGCTATCTCCCCTATCTATGCCTCTCATAATTTTATATACCTCTATCATGTCTCCTCTCAGCCTCCTTCGTTCCAGGGAAATCAGACCCAGCCTATCCAGTCTCTCTTCATAACTCAAGCCCTTCAAACCAGGCAACATCCTTGTGAATCTTTTCAGCACCCTCTCTCGCTTAATCACATCTTTTGTGTAGTGCGACGACCAGAACTGCCCTCAATACTCCAAATGCGGCCTAAACAATGTTATGTACAAATGTAACATGATGTCCCAATTGGTGTACTCAATGCCCCGGCCTAAATACCAGTGACATAACGGGAAATGGGGATAGTGTGGGAAAAAGGCATTGAAGTGGATGATCAGCTATTATCATATTGAATGGTGGAACAGGCTCGATGTCCAACTGCTGCTCCTATGTTCCAATGTTCCCAAATTGCTTAACTCTTTCAAACGCCAGGTAGGTTTGGTCAAGCTGCTTTCCAAAGATTCTGAATTTCTGCTGGTCCAGCTCCAGTACTATCTCATATGGGCCCAGGATAGCATTTTCAGTCCGCTCATAATCTGACGAACTTTCATCTTTCCTGTCATTTTATTTTGTAAAAACAGCATCCAGTTCTCTGACGGTCATTGCAGTTGCTTTAAAAACTTTTTTGAAGTAATGAAAAGTGCTGCCATATCCTCCTCATTGAACTTTAGAATGAACTGGGTGAACTTTCAGAGCTCAGCACATGGTCCTGAGCTAGGGATAGCTCCGTCAGCAGCTGTGCCTTCACTGGGTGTACTGGGAATTCCTCTAGTTGTTTGAGCCACCTTAACTCCCTTTTCTCCTTCTCCTTCTGGAACACTCTTATATTTTCCCTTTCTTGACTCTCATTCTGCTCTTTCTCGCTCTCTCTGGAATTCTAATTCAAGTCTCTTCTGTTCTAGTTTTACCTTAGCTAACATTACTCTATCTGTTAGTGATTCTAACCCTGTTTGAGCCTTCAGCTTCAAGTGAAATATGGTTGGTCACAGTCTTACTATTTCGGGTTTCCTAGCTTTTGGACGGAGTGTAATCCCTAACCTTCCAGCTGCATTACTCAACTTTCCAGCAGACAGGGTTTTAACCTGTACCAAGTTACTTCACTCTGTATGTAACTCCTTTATTCAAAAAGGGAGGCAGACAGAAAGCAGGAAACTACAGGCCAGTTAGCTTCACATTTGTCTTGGGGAAAAAGTTGGAAGCTATTATTAGAGGTGGTATAATCGGCACTTAGACCAAATCGAGGTAATCAGGCAGAATCAACATGGATTTATGAAAGTTAAATCATGTTTAATCAGTTTGTTGGAGTTCTTTGATGGAGTTACATGTGCTGTGGATCAAGGGGAACCGGTGGATATACTGTACTGAGATTTCTATAAGGCATTTGATAAGATGCCACATCAAAGTTTATTGCAGAAAATAAAAGCTCATGGTGAAGGGAGTAACTTATTGGTATGGATAGAAGATTGAGTAGCGAACAGGAAACCGAGTGTCGGCATAAATGGGTCATTTTCTGGTTTGCAAGATTAAACAAGTGGTGTGCGATGGGGATCAGTGCTGGGGCTTCACCTTTTTACAATTTATATTAATGAATTGGATGAAGGGACCGAAGGTATAGTTGCTAAATTTTCCGATGACACAAAGATATGTAGGAAACTAAGTTGTGAACAGGACATAGGGGACTGCAAAGGAATATAGATAGGTTAAGTGAGTGGGAAAAGACCTGGAAAATGGAGTATACTGCAGGAAAGTGTGAAATTGCCCACTTTGGCGGGAACAATAAAAAGGAAGCCTGTTATCTAAATGGTGAGAGATTACAGTGCTCTGAGATGCAGAGGGATCTGGATGTCCAAGTGCATGAATCACAAATGGCGAGTATGCAGGTACAGCACGTAATTGGAAAGCTAATAGAATGTTATTGTTTACTGCAAGAGAAATTGAATAGCAAAGTATGGAGGTCATGCTTCAGTTTTACAGGGCATTGGTGAGACCACATCTGGAGTACTGTGTACAGTTTTGGTCTCCTTGTTAATAGAAGAATGTAAATGTATCGGGGGCAGTAAAGAGAAGGCTTATTAGACTGATACCTGGAATCGGCGGGCCGTCTTATGAGGGAATATTGGACAGGTTAGGCTTGTATCCGCTGCAGTTTAGAAGGGTAAGAAGCGGCTTGATTGAAACATATAGGACTCCGAGGGGTCTTAACAGGGTGGATGTGGAAAGGATGTTTCCCATTGTGGGAGAATCTAGAATTAGGGGTCACTATTTAAAAATAAGGGGTGGGGGTCACCCATTTAACACACAGATGAGGAGATTTTTTTCCTGTGAGGGTCGTGTGTTTTTGGAAATCTCTTCCTCAAAAGGCGCTGGAAGCAGAGTCTTTGAATATTTGTAAGGCAGCGGTAGATAGATTATTGATAAGCAAGGGGTTGAAGGTTATCGGGGGCTGGTGGAAATGTGAAGTCGAGTTTACAATCAGATTAGTAATGACCTTATTGAATGGCAGAGCAGGCCTGAGGGGCCGAGTGCCCTACTCCTGCTCCTAATTCATCTGTTCATATTTTCATAAACTGTGGCTTAGGATGGTACTGTCTCCGAATGTGAACTTTTTAGTGCTGTAGCAGCGAAAGCCACAATAAAATCTACATTGAAATCTTCATTTTTTTCTGGGAATCAATTGTTTTTCCTACTTTTAATTTCTCGTTTGTCATTGGGTTACAATCAATTTCTGTTACAGCCATGTGAGGAGTGGTCCCAGGTCCCCTCTTGTCCTATCTCAGATTTGACCACAATAGGCTTTATTCCTTTTTAGCAGTGGACGTGCTGACCACCCCAGTGAGTATTTTACCTTATACTTTTATTGTGCTCGTGAAAGAGCCAATCAGACAGATTTTCTTGAGATTAAACAAGAGGTGAGTTTATTATACTTAACAAACTAAACTGGATCTAAATAAAATAATAAACATGTACGCTACACATTCACGCAGACACGAGAATCATACACAAATAAATTAGAGTGAGAAATACACTGGTGTTGGATGAGAGTCCATGATAAATAAAAAAAAATACACAGTCTGTGAGGTTTGATAATTCTGTGGTCTGCGCCTTTGCCACTCTTGCATATGAGTTTCATGTCATCTGCAGGAGTTGAAATTGTTTATTTTTACATTTAATTCTATATCATGTATCTATCTATATGTCAGGAACAGCACTGGTTCTAACACGGACCCCTGAGAAATAGCACTGTACACTCCCCCTCCCCCAGAATAAACAATGTCTCTTCACAACTTCTCTCTGCTTTCTGTCCCTGAGTCAATGTCATATCCACACTATCACTGTCACATTAATTCATGTCTTCCATTTTTCATAACAAGTCTATGAAATGTCATTTGATCACAGGCCTTTTGAAACTTCATATACATAACACGAAACAAGCTGACCTCATCAACACCCACAGTTATGTCATCAACTAACTTGATCAAGATTATCAGACATGATTGGTTATCAAGCTATCCATCCTGTTTGTCATTTATTATCAGATGTTTTTCCAAGAAAGATATATTTTTGAGCTGGGTTATGGCCTCCAGAAATTTCCAATCGCCGACATAAGACTGTTTGGTCAGAAGTTACAGGGTTTATCCCATCTCTTTTTTTAAACAGGGTGCATAATTTACAGTCCTCCACTCCCCTGTCACTACTCCCATAGCCAAGGAGGAGTGAAAGCTTCTGGCCAGTGCCTCTTCTACTCCTTCCCTCAACAAACCTCATACATCCCATCCAGTCTGGATCACTGTTATACTTTATTTTGGAACACTAAATGCTGGTTTGACAGGGGTTAACTGTATCTGTTTGTTCAGTGTGTGTAATTAATGTCAGTCTCCATGGACCCTAATTGTATCATTGGAGAGTTTTCCACTTCTATTAATAAGGGAGTTCCTCCAATGTGTTGTTCCAAGCCGGGAGCGTCACTCCCACACTAACAGCAGCTAAAGAGAGCGGAAAAGGATTGATCAGAATCTGAGAACAATAGATTGGAATGTTACAAAAATGGATCAGAATCTGAGAATAATAGATTGGAATGTTACAAAAATGGGCAGCAAGAGTTTTTCCTATTGGTTTGGCGAAGTTACTGCAGATTATTCTTGGAGAACATTAGAAATGCGCATCTATTATGCACTAAAGATGATTGAAACGATTTACTATCCCATCCTCGCTATTATTGGTGTCCCTGGGAAGTCTCTGTATCCAACTATTATATCTATCAACCATATGTCACTGATTTGTGTTCTTGCCATGTAAATCCTGGGAATACTGAAGCCTCTGTCTTCAGTCTCTCTCACAAAATCTGTTCCCGATCCACTGTCTGTATCCACCTCATTAGCCAATGTCTGAGGCTGAACCAGACAGTTTACTACCTCTATGTTCTATTTATACCTGAGCTGAGTTCATCGCCATGTTTTCTCCATTACTTAACCTGCCTACTGCCACTTCTGTAATATCACCCGTCTCCACCTCTGTCTCAAAACATCTCCTGCATAAACCCTCATCCGTGCCTTTGTTAAATCCACACTAGACTATTCCAATTCTGTCCTGGTCACCCTTCCAGTTATAATCCTCCATAAACCACAGCCCATCCGGAACTCAGCTGCCTGTATCCTAACTCACATCAAATCCTGATCACCCATCACCCCTGTGCACACTGATCTACATTGGCTCCCAGTCTGGCAGCACCTTAATTTAAATATTCTCATTCTTGCGTTTGAATCCCTCCATGGCCTCACACCTCCAATTAGTCCCATTCCCCTGTCTATATCCCATATTCTTGAAAATCATATCAGAATTGGACACAATTCTCCAGCTGGGACCAAACCAATGATGTGTAAAAATCAGCATTTCCTCCTGAGTTTTATTACTCTGTGCCTCTCTCTAACACCAAGGACACTACATGTTACCTTCAATGATCTGTGTGTGTACACCGCAGGTCTCTCTAATCCTTCACCCACTTTATAATGGTACCATTTAGTTTATATTGTTTCTCCTCATACGTCCTCACCAAATGTCTCACTTCACACTTCACTGTGTTAAATTACATCTGCCATGTTCCTGCCCATGTTACCAGTCAGTGTCTGTCCTCCTGAAGTCTGTTACTATCCTTCACACTGTTTATTAACATTTCAGAGTTGCCTGCCATCTGAAAACTTTGACATTATCCCCTCTGTATACAAGTCCATTGTATTAACTTACAGCAACTGTGATCCCAACAGTGACCCTGGGGAATCCCACTGTGTACTTCCCTCCAGACTGAACAACAACCATTCTCCACTACTCTCTGCTTTCTGTCACTTAGCTAATTTCCTGCATGCTGGCATTGAATATAAAAAAGAGCTGCATTTCTATAGCGCCTTTCATGACCACTGGACGTCACAAAGCATCTTACTCCCAACTGGTACTTTTTAAAGTGTGGTCACTCTTGTAATCAATGAAGGAGAGCAAACTCCCACAAGCAGCAATGTGATAATAATCAGTCCTGTTTTTGTGATGTTGATTGAATGATAAATATTGACCAGGACACAGGGAATAATTCCCTTACTCTGCTTCTAAATAGTACGATGGGATATTTAACATCCACCTGAGAGGAGAGACGGGGCCTTGGTTTAACGTTTCATTCAAAGGACGGTGCAACTGGCAGTGCAACACTCCCTCGGTATTGCACTGCAGTGTCAGCCTTGATTCTTGTGATCAAGTCCTGCAGTGACACTTGATCCTAGAAGCTTGTGACTGAAAGGGGAGAGAGCTGCAAACTGAGCCACGGCTGGCATTGGTCCTTTAATCCCATATGTTTCTAATTTGGTAACACAGCTGTTATGTGGTACATTATCAAACACCTGGTGAAAGGATAGGAGTATTGGGTAAGTACAGGCAGGAACAATCATAGAATTATAGAATAGCATTGCACTGAAGGAGGCCATTTGGTCCATCAAGTCTGTGCTGTCACCTTTGAAGAGCTTCCAGTTAATCCCACAACCGAGCTCTTTCCCAGATTCTTCCATTTCGTTCGCCTTAAGATATCTATCCAATTGCCGTTTGGAATCTACTATTGAATCTGTATCCTTCAGCCTATCAGACAATACATTGCAAATCCTAAACACCCATTGCATAAAAAAATCCCCGTGTCACCTCTGCTTCTTGTTTCCAATCACCGTAAATCTGTGTCCTCTGGTTAATGGCCCCTCATACGTTGGAAACAATTGCATTTTATTTAATTTATCTAAACTCCACATAATCTTAAACATTTCGATCAGATCTCCTTTTAAATTTCCCTGCTCTGAGGGGAACAATCCCAGCTACATAACTGTAATCCCTCATCCCTGGAACAGTTCCAGTAAAACTTTTTTATCCCCTCTCCAAAGGTTTCATGTGCTACCTAAAGTGGGTTTCCCAGTATTGGACACAATATTCCAGGTGGAGATGAACTAGTCTTTTCTATAGGTTTAATATAACATCCTATTCTACTCTGTGTCTCTATTAATAAAGCCTAAGTATCTATTTGCTTTGTTAACTGTTTGTTAACCTGTTCAGCTAACTTCAAAGATTGCACACAAACACCTCAGGTCTCTCTTTTATTCCCACCACTTGTAAAGTGGTTCCATTTAGCTTATATTATCTCTCCTCATGCATCCCCATGCAGCTCACCATCACCTTCGCACGGACAATAAATGCTGGTCTAGTCAGCGACACCCACATCCCATGAACAAATAATATAGTAAAATATTCCCACAACGTACCACCTCACACATCTGCCATGTCAATTAAATATTAGGAAGACTGAAGCCAATGTTTTCAAACCCCACATCAAACCCTCCCTCGCTACATACTCCATCCCCCTCCTTGACAACTGTCTGAGACTAAACCAAACTGTTCACAAGCTGCTGTCATTGTTGACCCTGCGATGATATTCCTGTCAAATATTCACGCTGTCGCTAAAATTGACTATTTCCACCTCTGTATCATCACACAACGTTGCCCCTCTCTCAGCTGTTCTGCTGATGAAACACTTCCCCTTGCCTGTGTTACCTGTAGACTTGACTATTCCAGCACACTCCTGGCTGGTCTCCCACATTCTACCCTCTATAAACTTGAGGTGATCCAAAACAGTGCTGTCCATGTCCTAACTCACACCAAGTCCTGTTTACCCATCACACCCTGTACTCACTGACCTACATTGGATCCTGGTCAGTAACACCTCAATTTTAAAACTCTTAGCCTTCTTTTCTAATCCCTCATTGCCTCACCGCTCCCTATATCAGCACACATCTAATTCTGGCCTCTTGAGCATCCCCCATTTTAATTACTCTACCATTGGTAGCCGTGCCTTGAGCTGCCGAGGCCCTGAGCTCTGGAAGCGAAGAGCAGAACTTCTTCAAGGTAGGCATTGCAGGAGGAGAGGTGGCAGTGAATTAAACACGAAAATAAAAACAAAATACTGCCGATGCTGGAACTCTGAAATGAGAACATAAAGTGTTGGAAATACTTAGCAAGTCTGGAAGCATCTGTGTAGAGAGAAACAGATTTAATGTTTCAGATCTATGACCCTTCATCGGAACTGGTAAACGTTAGAAATGTGACAGTCTGTCATTTAATCTCTCCCCTCTCTGTCCCATGACTGTCCTTCCTTCTTCTTCTTCCCCTTCTCCTCTTTCAGTTGCTCAAAGACTGTTACATTTCTAACGTTTACCAGTTCTGATGAATGGTCACAGATCTGAAACATTAACTCTATTTCTCTCTACACAGATGCTGCCAGACTTGCTGAGTATTTCCGGCACTTTCTGTTGTCATCCCTAAGCCCTGGAATTCTCTCCCTAAACTCTAAATGCAGTAAGTTGCACAGAGTCCAGATTTAGGGAGTACGGCTTGTACAGAGTGCTAGATGCAGTAAAGTTAATGAGTGACTGAATTTTGAGTTGATCTCTTTCCAAAATTTAGTTATTTTTTACATTTAGCATTTCACTTAATTTTAATCTGAACTTGTAGTTTCTTTCACAGTCTGTTAGTGACAGCTGGACAGTTAATTGATGATCATGGAATAGGAGGGTGGGACAGCTTGGATAATACAGAATAAAAACAAAATACTGCGGATGCTGGAAATCTGAAACAAAAACAAGAAATGCTGGAATCACTCAGCAGGTCTGGCAGCATCTGTGGAAAGAGAAGCAGAGTTAACGTTCCGGGTCAGCGACCCTTCTTCGGAACTGGATAATACAGAAACTGGCTTGATGAAAGATAACAGTGAGTTGTGCTAAATAGTTGTTTTTCAGACTGGAGGAAGGTAGACAGTGGTGTTCCCCAAGGGTCAGTGCTAGGATCACTGCTTTTTTTATGATATGTATAAATAATTTGGAGATTGGAATACAGAGCAATATTTCAAAATTTGCTGATAATGACAAACTTAGAGGCGCAGCAGACAGTGAGGTTGATACCGATCAATGTAACAGGACATAGATAAACTAGCAGAATGAGCAGCCAAGAGGCAGATGGAATTTAATATAGACAAGTGTGAGGTGATACATTATATCAGAAGTAACAGGTTGAGGCAGTGTACACTTAATGGCACAGTTCTCAAGAGTGTGCAGAGACAGAAGGACATAGGTTTGATGTACATAGATACTTAAAGGTGGCAGGACATATTAAGAGAGTCGTTCGTAAAGCATATGAGATCTTTGGATTCGTAAATACAGGTAGTGAGTACAGAAAAAGTAAAGTCATGCTGAAAATTTATAAAGCTCTCGTTATGCCCCAACTGGAGGACTGCATCCAGTTCTGTTCACCACACTTTAGGAAGGATCTGAGGGTCCTTGACAGGGTGTAGAGGAGATTTTCCAGAATGGTTCCAGGGATGGAGGATTTCAGCTACAAGGTTAGTTTGGAAAAGCTGGGATTGTTTTCCATGGAGTAAAGGAGATTAAGAGGAGATTTGATAGAGGTATATATGATGGTAACATGTTTGGATAATGTAGACAGGAAAATATGTTCCCATTAGTTAATGGTGCAAGGACTAGAGTTCAGGTTGTGGACAAGTGATGCGGAGGATGTGAGGTACAACATTTTTACACAGCGAGTGGGAAAGGCCTGGAAATCACTGCCTACGAGGGTGGTGGAAACAGAGATGGTGAATGATTTCAGAAGGATATTGGATGAACAATTGAGGGAAATAAACTTGCAGGAACATGGAGACAGAGCTGGGGAATGAGACTGACTGGATCTATCTACAAAGAGCTGGCATGGACTCGATGGGCCGAATGGCCTCATTCCCTGCTGAAATGACCACGACTCTCTGACAGCGGAATACTATTATTACTGCTTTCTTGTAATGGGAAAGTTTATAATGGACTGGGCAGTATCACCCTGTTGAACCCCGTGATGTAAGTGAAATGTTTGATGCCCCAGAACGTGGTTAATAAATGTCCTTCACAAACTGAGTAAATCAGTTCAGACCCACTCACAATTCTGGATCATTCACAATAGGGAGTAGTTTCTCCTGGTTTTCTCTACATAGGTCAGCAGTCAGGCTTTTCACTGTGTCCCCCAACTCCATGTGGAAAGTATTGTCAGGGTTAGGTGAGATGAGACACGTTGTGCTACAGATTTCTTCAATTGTATTACTGCTTCCGTGATCTCTTCAGTCCAACCGGGTTAAATCTGGTCATCGCCATCATTAGGTAGTTCATAAAGAGGAGTCACAGTCTCTGCAAATCGAGGGATGAGGGTCCACTGATACCCTATCAGCCTGAGGATAGGACACAGGGCAGTCTTTAAGATGGACAGGGGTAGACACTGGATGAGGGTCCACTGATACCCTATCAGCCTGAGGATAGGACATAGGGCAGTCTTTGAGATGGACAGGGGTAGACACTGGATGAGGGTCCACTGATAACCCACCAGCCTGAGGATAGGACATAGGGCAGTCTTTGAGATGGACAGGGGTAGACACTGGATGAGTGTCCACTGATACCCCACCAGCCTGAGGATAGGACATAGGGCAGTCTTTGAGATGGACAGGGGGAGACACTGGATGAGGGTCCATTGATACCCTACCAGCCTGAGGATAGGACACAGGGCAGTCTTTGAGATGGACAGGGGTAGACACTAGATGAGGGTCCACTGATACCCTACCAGCCTGAGGATAGGACACAGGGCAGTCTTTGAGATGGACAGGGGTAGACACTAGATGAGGGTCCACTGATACCCTATCAGCCTGAGGATAGGACACAGGGCAGTCTTTGAGATGGACAGGGGTAGACACTGGATGAGGGTCCACTGATACCCCACCAGCCTGAGGATAGGACACAGGGCAGTCTTTGAGGTGGACAGGTGTAGACACTGGATGGTCTCAGCTTTTGCTGAAACCCTCATCCATGCCTTTGTTACCTCGAGACTTGACTATTCTAACACACTCCTGGCTGCTCTCCCACATTCTACTCTCTGTAACCTTGTGGTCATCCAAAACTCTGCTGCATTCTTTTAATTTACACCAAATTCTGTTCACCCAACATCCCTGTGCTCACTGGCCTACATTGTCTCTTAGTCCAGTAACACCTCAATTTTAATATTCCCACTCGTATGATCAAATCCCTCCATGGCCTCACCCCTCTGATTATCCCAATCCCCTGTCCATTTCCAATATTCCTGAAACTGACCACACATTTCATCTCTCCAGCTCCACTGGTGCTGTGGAAGTTTGGATCCATAAAATGGTGTGAGCTGCACTGCCGGTCACATCCAGTACATTGTGCAGGACACCCAGGCTGGCCGGGGTGCTAGCCTGGGTGTAACGTGTGTGTGTGTCTGTAGCATGAGGAGGGGTCTGAATATGGTGTCAATCAGCCATTCCGGCAGCTTTGATATACGTCTTTCAAACTTGGTCTGTGCTTATCCACTGACTGCCTGTGTCAGTCTCTCTCAGCTGAACATACATTCAGCAGCACAAGGAACCCCCTCAAGTGCTATTGAAAATGACCAGGCATCCAGCTTAAAGGTGAGGGGCTTTTGACTTACTTCTGCTATTATAAAGTTGGTGGAGGTGCTGTGGATGGTTTTCTGGAGGCTGTGTTGTGAGCTGCTGCAAACAGTCAGGGAGGACAGAGGATTTGGTGACCCAACTCTGGACGAGGTTTGGTGACTGTAGTTACAGTGTCTCTCGAGATGCTTCTCTCTTTGTGTTGGGAATTCCTGGGCGGGGTAGATCTTATAATCCGTGTTAAGGAGGGAGACCAGACGCCAGTTCGTAAGCAAGCAGAGATCACCCCTCTTCAGCAACAGGATGACAACCGCCCTGTGCCACGAGAGGGGCACCTCACGGGTCGCCAGGCTTTCCCCCAGGACCCGCATGTATTTGTCCCCCAGGACGTCCAGGAACACGCTGCCAAACTCCACGGTCAGCTCATCCTGCCACAGCGATTTGCTCCTTGAGAACTGGTGGAGGGCACCGTACAGCTCCGCCAATGTGAGCGGAGACTCCAATCCTTTGGCAGCCTCCGGGCTGACCTTCAGCAGGTCCTCCTATAAAACTCTGCACGTGTCCTCGCTGGAGGGGTTCAGAGAAAACAACACACTGTAATAGGTACGGTCCAGGAAGCCCATTCCCTCCGGATCTGTGATGGAGGATCCGTCATCTGCCAGCAGCTCAATGAGCTGCTTATGGACTCCCGGCCATTTTTCCAGTGAGTAGAAGAAACAGGAAATCTTCCAGTCCAAATCTTCCAGGATCTGGATCTGCGACCTTAAATATGCGCCTCGGGACGATATGAATTGCAGGTCCCTCAGCGCGCCCTTCTTCTCTTTGCACACCTGTCACAGCGTGGGGTCTGTGATGGCCTGATTGAGATGGGACTCCAAGTCGAGCACCTCCCTCTCTAGGCGCCATTCTCGGTTTCCCGCCTCTTGGTCGACCCCTTTGCTTACTTCTGACAGAAGACATGGATGTGAGGCTTGCCACATCCCGCCATAGACTCAGGGAGAGGACGCCCCCCTGCTTCCTTCTCCAGCTGGCCCAGATCGACGGAATGAGTCATGGAATCGCTCGTCCTCCAGCAGCCAGTTGTAAAAAGTGCCAGTACACGGTACCCTCCCGTGTGCAGAGTGGAGTTAACTCCGCCCACACCAGGTGGTAGTCTGAGCACGGCACCAGTCACATGAAGGCCACCAAGATGCAGGAGGCGTATGTCTGTGAAATGTAGAGTCGGTCAATTCGGAACTCTCCTCCTGAGGCCTCCTGATGAGGGCACTGGAGTTGGGATGGAGATTCCACCAGGCGACCACCAAGTCGAGGGAGTTGATCCATCAAGTCAGCCTGCCACTCCAGGAGCGAGGTGGCATCGTCTCCCAATGTGGGTTTCCTGCAGAAAGCTCATCGCATATCTCCCTTCCCTGAGGACTGTGAGATTGTGAAAACGGCTGAGAGACGCCCCCTGCTCCTGTTGATGTTGAGTCTGGCTATGGATATCTTCATGTCAACAATACCACCATCCTGTCACCAATACCTTACTGTGAGGAGAGAGTGGAACTGCTCATCGCCGGAGCGGGACCCGAGGAAAAGAGAGGAGGCCATCTCCCACCCTGCCAGCGCCACAATACCAGCAGACAGGGCACTGTTAACATTATTCAAATCAACCTCCAGGGCGGATCCATCCTGGATGGCAGGAACAGGTGGCCGAGAGCGTTGACCCTCACAGGTCTCAGCCCCACCCAGGACACCGGACCCAGTGGGAGATGGAATGTTTTCTCCTGGTGGATCCACAGTCTCCCCCATCAGGGGAGGGGAGCTTCACCACTACCCCCACCCCCCAACCTCGCGTGCTGTGAAAGGTACAGAGGCTTCTGTACCCACTCCATTTTGTGGGATAAAAAGCTGTAACTTAGGCCTCGAGCTCCAATGGTACTGGTAGCGCGGGGAGTCCGAGGACCAACCAGGAGACAGACCCTGTTCCTCTCGGCAATCTGCAGTGAAGGGACGCCTCCTTCTCTTATTCATGGAGAGGAGAGGAGGTTCAGAGACCTCGGTCTCATTAGACATCTCTGTTTCTACCTCCAAACCCTCCACTGTGTAGAGGGAGATTTACTCTGGATCTAACCCCGTTTGTTTTAAAGCTGGCCTTTATACCTCAGGCCCCTTTTGTATTTTTGTCGATGGGTACTTTATTCCTCAGGTCCCCTTTATATAAATTTTAAAATAATTTTATTAAAATAGATAAATAAACCAAATGATCAAATTAAAATGCCATTCTCGGCATTACTGATGCATCTTTTTTCTTTGTATCCCAGCCCCTGCGGTATCCACCGATGGTGGAAGGCCTCAAGTGTGCCAGATTCTGAATAGATCCCGGTTAAACACAGGAACTTCAGTCCGTGTCATCCACACCCAAAGCGGCAGGAGGTGGAAAGAGGGTTTTCAAGGTTTTTACCTACAGGAACAATCAAAGTACCAGAGCTCACATTTCCTCTGTCCCTGAGTGTCATTACTCATTATCCCCCCGGAGGAACACCTCTCTCTCTCTCTCACTCACTCACTCCCTCTCTCACTCTCTCTCTCTCTCTCTCTCTCTCTCTCTCTTTCTTTCTCTCTGTCTCCTTCCCAGCTGAAAGCAATTGCTATTTAACACTCCAACATCCATGTTATCAAAACTTTTGTCCTCCCCACTCACACCAATTTAAAATATAACTATACACACATGTTAAACAACCAGCTACTTTCAGACAGCATGCAGGACCAGACGTAACTGACCGTAATAGACACTGGCTGAGACAGACAAAGAAATCAAACAGGAAACTTCAAATACAAAAACAGACCCACTTACTCAAACACAAGCTTTTCCTCCTGTTCTCCTCAGACATTGTTTAAGCCTTACTGTGGCTCCGAAAGATTTCCTTTCCTTTTATATCTCAATCTCACACGTGACTTGGTGGGACTGAGAGTAACAGACTGTTCCATTCGGTGTTGTCACCACATTAACGGGACAGCCTGTCAAGGAGGTTACCTTAACGGGACAGATTGGTAAACGTTCTCCCGCTCCAACATTGTCCCCCTCCGAGGCCTCCTGCTCCGTTTTCGTGCCACCTGTGTGATACTCTGCTTTTTGTGACGGCTGCTCCATCCGCCTGGGAGCTGCTTTCCCTCTGGGTTTGCAATCACTGAATGTTAGACCTGTACTGTGCATGCTCTGTCTTCCGGTGGGGTCACTCCTGTAACTCCCTAAGGACACCTCTAGAATCCTCTAACTGCTGGGTCAACTGGACATAATCCTGTGTGACAGTGACAGTATGTTTCTCTGCGAACTCTAACTGCTGCTGAACTGCTCAAGCCTGTCCTGCATTAAGTGTCTGTTGTTGTATAGTGACAGTAAAGGACACTAGCTTATTGTGTAACTCATGTAGCTGTGTCTGCTGTTGCTGCTGAGTCTGTTCACTTTGAGCTACTATTTCTCTCACCTGTGACTCTATCACTTCCTCATCGCACTGTGCACTGTGTGATGCTGGATATGGAGTCAGATTTAAAGCCTTTTCACCCTTCTGATGTTTAGCCAAGACGTGGATAAACTGGATAAACTTCACTATATTTTAAAAGGAACGTGTTCATGCTTCCATAGACAGTCTCCTAACAGGGACTGGATACTGTCCATATTACACTTAGTGCTTAACTCTTCCTCATATGTTTCCCAGAGACCCTTCTTCCCATTGTCTTTTTGTGACATAATGTGTATTTAAAGAGACATCACTGGGTCAGTATAATCGTCTGCCCCTCGAAAGAGTTTATCCCTGCAAGAATTTTCACTGGTCAAACGAATATTCCTATGTTTGCAAAACTTTGCTCCAACAGCCTCGGTTTGCACAGTAGTCAAAGTCCCGGGTTTCAGCTCCACTTGTAAGATCTGGGGTTTGATTTAATGTAATTGTCAGACTTAGGTCAATTACAATGACAGTCTATGTTGGGAGATCAGATCTAAAAGGGACTTGCAGCTCAGACTAGCTATAAAACTACATGGATACAAGGCAGTTTTCACAAGCTTCACAGACTGAATGAAGTTCTGCACAATAAGCAGAACATGGTGATACTGAGCAAAGGGAAGTGGTCAGCAGTTGTGTTCACAATGGAACACCCGGTGCTCAACCTCCGGTTAACTGTGGAACCTTGTCTCTTCATTGGAGTCTATCTTCTGTCTTCTTCTTGATGATGATGTGCGCTTTTGGGGTCTTACAAGCTCTTAATTTATACACATTTCCCAGCTTGGTTCTGTTCCATATTAGGTAAAAGGCCATTTCTGTTCATTTGATTGGTCAGTCATTAACTAACTACCCTTCTATGATGGTACTTTGAGCCTGGTTTAAGTCATTGTCTTTATCGTTCAGTGGGGGGTGGGGGGGGAGGGGCCTCTAGATTCCAGCTGCCTTGACTCTATGAATTCCTTTACAATGTCTTGTTTTGAAATGCAAATAAACTAGAAATTCTCGAAGTAACAGTTTGTAAGACGTCAGGAATGTAAGGGATTTGGATTGTTTAATTGTCCTGTGGTTCAAAATGTGTATGTGACCAGGAATGAAATCTGCTATTTTTTGTTCTGATAACAATCCTGATGCATCTGTAACATCCACAAGGGGTCATGAAATTACTGAAGGAAATGTAAACACATGCTCACCAGCAAGGCAGTATCTCATATCATAGTCTGAACAAAGAATTAGACATCTCATTGGACAACTGTAGCCTACGGTGGATTTTGATAGGACAGTGTGATCTTGTCAGTGAAACATTCAGCCCACCTTGATATGAAAGGTGTAAAAATCATTGAAAATAGTGATTCTGTGATAAGGTCGAGGAGCTTGGTCAGCGACAGAACGATTAGCAGGGAGGGAAATGCTCACTGGGTTATCATGTATGCATGACTCTTTGCAACATGTTTGTGACTAATGGGTGTATTGTTGACCGGTCCATTGTGAATGGGTATTTTGTATAATTGTTAACTAGTAGTATTCCTACTGAATCTAGTAGAGTCATTGGTGTTTAATTTGAACTTTGAGTGCTGTCTCATTCTTTCATGTAATTCTCATGTTTGAACCATAGAGTAACCAATCAAAAAGATGACAGATTATAAACAACATTTGTTTATATATGTGGACATGAGGCTTCACATTATCATTGCCAGGAATGTAGGCACAAATACCTGTGTCCAGAGTTATGTCCTAGACAGTTTATAAACAACATTTGTTTATATATGTGGACATGTGGCTTCACATTATCATTGCCAGGAATGTAGACACAAAGACCTGTGTCCAGAGTTATGTCCGAGACAGTTTATAAACAACATTTGTTTATATATGTGGACATGAGGCTTCACATTATCATTGCCAGGAATGTAGACACAAAGACCTGTGTCCAGAGTTATGTCCTAGACAGTTTATAAACAACATTTGTTTATATATGTGGACATGAGGCTTCACATTATCATTGCCAGGAATGTCGACACAAAGACCTGTGTCCAGAGTTATGTCCTAGACAGTTTATAAACAACATTTGTTTATATATGTGGACATGAGGCTTCACATTATCATTGCCAGGAATGTAGACACAAAGACCTGTGTCCAGAGTTATGTCCGAGACAGTTTATAAACAACATTTGTTTATATATGTGGACATGAGGCTTCACATTATCATTGCCAGGAATGTAGGCACAAATACCTGTGTCCAGAGTTATGTCCTAGACAGTTTATAAACAACATTTGTTTATATATGTGGACATGTGGCTTCACATTATCATTGCCAGGAATGTAGACACAAAGACCTGTGTCCAGAGTTATGTCCGAGACAGTTTATAAACAACATTTGTTTATATATGTGGACATGAGGCTTCACATTATCATTGCCAGGAATGTAGACACAAAGACCTGTGTCCAGAGTTATGTCCTAGACAGTTTATAAACAACATTTGTTTATATATGTGGACATGAGGCTTCACATTATCATTGCCAGGAATGTCGACACAAAGACCTGTGTCCAGAGTTATGTCCTAGACAGTTTATAAACAACATTTGTTTATATATGTGGACATGAGGCTTCACATTATCGTTGCCAGGAATGTAGACACAAAGACCTGTGTCCAGAGTTATGTCCTGGACTAGTTAACGACCCTTATGCAAATCTCTGGAATACCATTCCTACATCTTTATTGTCCATCCATAATTATTCTTGACACCGAGTGGCTTGCTAGACTATTTCAGAGGACAGTTAAAAGTGAACCACATTGAGTTACATGGAGACCAGAACAGATAAGGATGGTAGATCTCCTTCCCTAAAGGACATAAATGGACCAGATAGATTGTTATAAAAATCGATGATGGCTTCATGGCAACATTATTAAGTCCAGATTTCAATTCCAGTTTTTATTCATCAATTGAATGCATTACATAATTGAATTTTAAATTCCACCTTCTGCTATGGTGGGATTTGAACCCATGTCCCCCGGGAATGAGCCTGCGCCTCTGGTGAGATTGCCAGTATCCCACTGTCACTGCCACGCTGCATCACATTCCTCCCTTAAGATACTACATAAAAACTTCCTCTTGGACCAAGCTGTTGGTCATCTGACCTCATATCTCCTGTTGTGTCTCTGTGTCATACGTTGCTTCATAATGCTCCTGTGAAGCATCTTGTGATGTTTTATTACATTAAAGGCACTATATAAATATAAGTTGTTGTTGTTGACATTTACTAGACATGACTTGTCTTACCATATACTTCCTGCTGGCCATTTGTTGTCCATGTTTTTTTTTCTTTTCTCCAGCATCAAATACGTTTGTCCTGGGATGTGAACTCTAGAAATTTCCCCATCAGTGACAGTAAATATAGAGTTTACTCCACCTCTCCTTTTTTAATCAGGGTGCAACATTGACAACCCTCCAGTCCTCTGTCACGAATCACATATCCAAGGAGTTTTGGAAGATTCTGGCCTGTGCATCTGCGATTCCCACCTTTCCCTCCCTCAGCAACCCTCATACAACCCATTCAGACTGGGCAAATGTTATCGTTGATTGTGGTACAAAAGGTGTTGAAATGAAAAGGGTTAACTAAACCTATTTGTTCAGTAACTGTAATTAATGTCAGTCTCCATGGGCCCTAATTGTGTCACTGGAGGGTTTTCCTTTTCTATTAATAAGGGACTCTTTCAATGTGTTATCACATAGCGTCAAAGGGAACATCACGCTCGGCACTGACAGGGATCAGTGACTCCAGAGAGAGGGAAGGGATAGATCAGAATCTGAGAACAATAGATTGGAATGTTCCAATAATGGGTCAGAATCTGAGAACAATAGATTGGAATGTTACAACAATGGATCAGAATCTGAGAACAATAGATTGGAATGTTACAACAATGGATCAGAATCTGAGAACAGTAGATTGGAATGTTACAACAATGGATCAGAATCTGAGAACAGTAGATTGGAATGTTACAACAATGGACAGGAGTCTATCCTCGGATCTTTACTATCTTTCTACATATTGGGATTGGTACTCATTAGACGATCGGATTTTGTATGCACTTGAGTTAATTCAATATATTTACTATCCCATCCTGACTGTTGTTGGCGTCCCTGGTAAGTCTCTCGATACAGCTATTAATTCTATAAACCATCTTTAATTGCATTACTGCTCCTGTAGTTTACTCTGCCCTTCTTGCTGCTGCTACTGTTGCTGGTGAATCTCTACCTCCAGCTATTAGCTGTCAACCCATTGCTAATTGTATTTCAGTTCTTGTAAAGTCATCTTTCATCTTGGGTCCTGTCTTTGCTCCTGATAAGTATCTATTTCCCGCTAGGTGATCTGTAAACCCTGTTTCACTGAAATACTCTTATGTCTTGTAAATATTAGGAAGACTGAAGCCAGTGCCATTGGTCTTCATCACAAACTCCATCTCCTATCTGTGAATCACCTACCCCACCCTGCCCAATATCCGAGGCTGTTTACAACATCTGTGTTCCATTTATACCTGAGCTGAATTCATCTCCATATTCCCTACATCACCAACCCTGCCTATTACCACCTCTGTAATATCACCGATCACAACCTCTGCCTCAGCCCATCTGCTGCATAAACCCTCATCTGTGCCTTTATTCACTTGATTTTTCCAATTGTATCCTGGTCACCTTCCCAGTTATAAACTTCTATAAACCACAGCCCATCCAGAACTCTGCTGCCTGTGTTCTAACTCACACCAAATCCCGATCACCCATCACAACTGTGCTCACTGATCTACATTGGCAACACCCTTAATTTTAATATTCTCATTCTTGTGTTTGAATCCCTCCATGGCCTCACCCATCCAATTCGTCCCATTCCCCTGTCCATTCCCATATTCTTGAAAATCTTCCATCAAGTCTATTTCCATGTCCCCTTTCAAAGTGAATTTCCTTCCCTCTCTACCTCTTCTTGGTGGTGATTTTCAGCTCTTACAGCAGCACTGTTGCCCACATTGTGGAAACCTGGATCTATAAAAGGGTATGAGCTGAGCTCCCAGCCATTTCCGCTGTGGCCTGCACACTGTCCCATGCTGTGCAGTACTCTAGCCCGGGTGTACATTGTGTGTACCAGTAGCACGAGGAGTTGTGGAATGTCATGTCAAACTGCTATTCCAGCAGCTTTGATGCAGGGCTCTAGGTCAATAGCACCATGTATGTGCTGTTAGTGTGATTTGCACAGATGGGCACTTCTACTGTGGCCTGCACAATGCCCCACGCTGGGCAGGGCTCTAGGTCAATCGTTCCATGTACGTGTTGTTCATTTGAGGATGGTTTTGAATTTGATGTCAATGTACCATTCCAACAGCTTTGAAGTGCGTCTTTGAAACTTGGTCTGTACATGTTCACTGACCCCTGTGTTAGTCATTCTCAGCTGAACATACATTCAGCAGCAGCAGCAGGAACCCCCTCTAGTGTTATTTAAACGGACCAGGCATGCAACTTATAGGCTTTTGACTTACTTCTGCTCTTGTAAAGTTAGTGGAAGGTGCTGTGGATGGTTTCCTGGAGGTTGGGTTGTGAGCTGCTGCAAACATTCAGGGAGGACAGAGGATTTTGTGCCCCAACTCTGGACGAGGTATGGGGACTGTAGTTACAGTGTCTCTGGCTCTGTAACATCACCGACAAATGGAGCAGAAGCTGCAGAGAGAGGAAGCTCTGTAACGAAGGAGGAGGAGGGGGCTCTGCCCTACCCACTCCGGGTTTTCCAAGAGCACTTTTCCTACCAACATCTAAGCCTGGAGCAGTATGTGAAATGACTGTGTTTCAATAAGGATGTGTCACAGAGCTATGTCACCTCCTGAAACGAGAACTCGAGCCTCAGACCAGGGTGAGGACGGAGCTGTCAGTGGTTGTTAACGTCACAGTTTCATTGACATTTTATGTATCCGGATCTTTCCGGCATGAACGGGAGACATATCCAACATTCAGTCATAGACAGTGATAGAGTCAGAGTCACTTACCACACAGAAGGATTCAATTAGGCCCATCGAGACCGTGCTGGTTCTCTGTGGAACAATTCAGTCAGTTTTACTCCCCCACTCAATCCCGTAGCCCTGCAAGGTCACTTCCTTCAAGCACCCATCCAGTTTTCTTTTGAAATTGGGAGGAAGGATCAAATTGGAAGGAAGTAAAGCTGGTAACAGGAGGTAGAAAAGTAGAAGGTGACATTCAAAGGTAGGTGAAACAAAGGTGAACATCAACTAGAATGCAGAATGTCAATAAGACACGGTTATGGGCACTGTACCTGAATGCACTCAGTATTCAGAACAGGGTAGATGATTTAAAGGCCCAAATAGAGGTAAATGAGTATGATCCAATTGTCATAACGGAAATGTGCTACAGGGTGACCAAGACTGAGGATTGAATTCGCAAGCAGATTCGACCTTTAGGAAGGACAGGCAAAAAGGGAAAGGACATAATGTTGCTCTGATAATAAGGGATGGTATCAGTACATTAATAAGGGAGGATCTCAGTTCTGAAGAACAAAATATGGAATCTATTTGGGAGGAGCTAAGAAACAACAAGGGGAAGAAAACACTGGTAGGAGCTGTTTGTAGGCCATCAAACAGTAGTGTTTTTGTGGGGAATGGCATTAATGGAGATGAGAGAATCATATAACATGGGCAATACAGTCATCATGGGTGACTTCAATCCTCATATAGACTGGGTAACCTAGTGAGAACAAATGCTATGAATGACGAGTTTCTAGAGTGTGTTAGGGATGGTTTTCTAGAGCAGTATGTTGAGGAACCGACTAGAAAACAGGCTATTGTAGATCTAGTATTATGTAATGAGACAAGGATAATTAATAATTGTATTGTAAAGTTACCTTTAGGGATGAATTACCATAATGTGATAGAATTTTACATTATGCTTGAAAGTAAGGTGGTTCACTCTTAAGCCAGGGTGTTAAATTTGAGCAAAAGAAGTTATGAAGGTATGAGGGGCAAATTGCCCGAGGTGGATTGGGAAACTACATTGAAAGGTATGATAGTACATAGGCAATCGATAGTCTTTAAATAAATATTATATGGTTTACAGCACCTATACATTGCTTGCAGGCACATAAATCCCAAAAGTAAATGCAGTCCACTGTGGACAACAAAGGAAGTTAAGGATTGTATAAGATTAAAACTGTGGTTAGCACTGCAGCTTCACAGCTCCAGCAACCCGGGTTCAGTTCTTGGTACTGCCTAAGTGGAGTTTGCAAGTTCTACTGTAACCATGTAGGTTTCAGCCGAGTGCTTCAGTTTCCTCCTACAACCAATGACTTGCAGGTTGCTTGGTAAATTGGCCATTGTAAATTGCCCCTAGTGTAGGTAGGTGGTAGGAGAATGGTGGGAATGTGGTAAGGTATATGGGATTAATGTCAGATTAATATAAATGGGTGTTTGTTGGCAGGCACAGACTCGGTGGGCCGAAGGGCCGTATCTGTATCTCTCTATGACGCTATGACTCTATTAAAGGACAATAAAGTTGCGATAAATTGTAGTAAACCTGAGAATTGGGAGGATTTTAGAATACACCAAAGGAGAATGAAGAAACTGATAAAGAAAGGGTGAATAAAATATAAAAACGGACTGTAAAAAGCTTCTACAGGTACGTAAAAAGGAAACATTTGGCTAAGACAAATGTGAGTCCATCACAGGCAGTGTCAGTAGAATTTATAATGGGAGCAGCGAAATTGCAGAGAAGCTAAATGATTATTTTGTGTCTGTCTTCACCGAGACACATATAAGAAATCTCCCAGAATTAGAGATCCAAGGGTTGGGGGAATGATGAATTGAAGGAAATTAAAAGTAAAATACTGTGGATACTGGAAATCTTGAATAAAAACAAGAAATGCTGGAAACACTCAGCAGGTCTGGCAGCATCTGTGTAGAGAGAAGCAGAGTTAACGTTTCAGGTCAGTGACCCTTCTTCAGAACTGCAATGTATTAAAGGAAGTTAGTATTACTAAGAAGGTTGTATTGGAGAAATTAATGGGGCTGAAGGTTGCTATGTCCCCAGCACCTGATATTCTACGTCCCAGAGTGTTTGACGAGATAGCTATGGAGATAGTGGATGCATTGCTGATCATCTTCAAAAATTTTGTAGATTCCGGAGCGGTTCCTGCAGATTGGAAGGATGCAAATGTCACCCCACTATATAAGAAGGGAGGGAGAGCGAAAACAGGGAATTCCAAAGCTGTTAGCCTTACATTAATCGTTGGGAACCTGCTATAATCAATTCTAAATGATGTTATAAATGGACATTTGGATAATAATGATCTGATTGGGCATAGTTAACATGGATTTATGAATGGGAAATCATGTTTGACGAACCTGTTGGAGATTTTGAGGATTATAACAACAGAATTGATTAAGAGGAGTTGGCAGACATAGTATACTTGTATTTTCAGAAGGTTTGTAGAACCCCCAAAGGAGCTTGCTTCGCAAAATTAAAATACATGGTGTAGGAGGTAATATACTGGCATGGATTAAGGATTGGTTAACAGATTGGAAACAGTGAGTAGGAATAAACGGATCATTTTCGCGTTGGCATGCTATGACTAGTGGGGTACTGCAGGGATCAGAGATTGGGCCTCAGCTGTTCACAATATATTTCAATGATTTGGATGTGGGGACCAAATGTAATATTTCCAAGTTTGCGTCTGACACAAAACTAGGTGGGAATGTGTACAGTGAGGAACATGCAAAGCCGCTTCAAGGGGAATTGTTCAGACTCAGTGATTGGGCAAGAACATGTTAGGTGGAATATAATATTGAAAAATGTAAGGTAATCCACTTTGGTAGCAGGAATAGATGTGCAGAGTATTTCTTAAATGATAAATTAGGAAGTGTAGATGTACAAAGCGTCCTGGGTGTCCTTGCCAATAAGTCACTGAAAGCTAACATGCAGGTGCAGCAAACAATTACAAAGGTTAATGGCATGTTAGCCTTTATCGTAAGAGGATTTGAGTACAGGAGTAGTGAAGGCTTGCTACAATTGTACAGAACTTTAGTTAGACCGCACTTGGAGTATTGTGCGCAGTTTTAGTCCCCTTACTTTAGAGATACAGCACTGAAACTGGCCCTTCGGCCCACCGAGTCTGTGCCAACCAACAACCACCCATTTATACTAACCCTACAGCAATCCCATATTCCCTATCACCTCCCTACACTAGGGGCAATTTACAATGGCCAATTTACCTATCACCTGCAAGTCTTTGGATGTGGGAGGAAACCGGAGCACCCGGCTAAAACCCACGCAAACACAGGGAGAACTTGCCAACTCCACACAGGCAGTACCCAGAATCGAACCCGGGTCCCTGGAGCTGTGAGGCTACGGTGCTAACCACTGCGCCACTGTGCCGCCCGTAGGAAGGATATTATTGCCATAGAGGGAGTGCAACGACGGTTCATCAGACTTGTTCCTGGGATGGCGGGACTGTCCTATGAAGAGAGATTGGGGAAACTATTCTCTAGAGTTTCGAAGAATGAGAGGTGATCTCATTGAAACCTACAAAATACTTTAGGAGATAGACAGGGCAGATGCAGCTAAGATGTTACCCCTGGTTGGGGAATCTAGAATTAGCAGACAAAATTTCAAAATAAGTGGGAAGCCACTTAGGACAGAGATGAGGAAACATTTCACTACTCAGAGGGTTGTGAATGTTTGGAATTCTCTACCCCAGAGGGCTGTGGAAGCTCAGTCATTGTTTATGTTGAAAGCAGAGATTGACACATTTCTAAATATCAATGAGATAAAAGGATATGAGGATAGTGTGGGGAAAAGGCATTGAAGTGGATGATGAGCCACGATCATATTGAATGGCAGGTCAGGCTGGATGGACTGAATGGCCTACTCCTGCTCTTATGGTCCTATGTTCCTAAATCATTGATTGTCTCGGCTTCCACCACCCTCATGGGCAATGAGTTCCAGCTCATTACCATCCACTGTGTAAAAAAACTCTTCCTCATATTCCCCCTGCATCTCTTACCCAAAACCTTCCATCTGTGTTCCCTGGTCCGTGTTTCATCAGTTAATGGGAACAGTTTTTCCTTGTCTCTATCTTATCTAAACCTTTTAAAATCATGAGGGGTCTGGACAGAGTAGGTAGGGAAAAACTGTTCCCACTCGTCAAATGATCAAGAACGGATGGGTTGAGATTTAATGTATTTGGTTTTAAAAATAGCAATGCCAACATGAGGAAAATATTTTCACACAGTTAGTGGTTAGGATCTGGAATGCACTGTCAGAGAGTGTGATTGAAAGAGGTTCACTTGACACATTCGAAAGGGAATTATTTAGACACCTGAAAAGGAAGAATGTGTAGGATTATGGGGGAAAGGCAGGGAAATGGCGCTAAGTGAATTACTCACTCGGAGAACAGGTGCAGATGCAATGGGCTGAATGAGCTCCATCTGTGCTGTAACAGCTCTGTGATTCTCTATGATTCTCTTATAATCTTATACACTTCTAGGAAATATTCCCTCAATCGCAATTACTCCAGGGAGAACAACCCCAGCTTTTCCAACCTAGTATTGTAACAAAAACCCCATCCCTGGAACAATTCTGGTAAATCTCCGCTGCACCCTCTCAAGGACAGTCACATCCTTCCTAAAGTATGATGACCAGAGCTGGACACAATACTCCACTTGGGGCCTAACCAGAGTTGTATACATTTTCAGCATAACTTCCTGCTTTGTACTCTATGCCTCTATTTAAGAAGCTCAAGATCTCATATGCTTTGTAGTCATTCTCTCAATATGTCCTTCCACCTTTAGAGATCTCTGCACATCCACACACAGGTTCATCTGTTCCTGCATACTCTTTAGAACTGTACCATTCTGTCTGCATAGCCTCACACTATTGCTCCTGCCAAAATGCATCACCTCACACTCCTCTGTATTACATTCCACCTGCCACTTCTCTGCCCATTCTGATAGCCCATCTCTATCCTGTTGTAGGCAGTTTATATCATCCTCACTGTTTACCACTCCTCCAAGTTTGGTGTCATCGGCAAATTCTGAGATTCTACTCTGAATTCCAAGATCGAATTCATGGTTCAATTGAATCTGAATAGACTGTTATATGAAAGTCCATGTAAACCCCATCAACACCATTGCCTTCATCAACTCTCTCTGTTACCACCTCAAAAACTCCAGCAAGTTAGTTAAACATGATTTTCCCTTAAGAAATCCATGCTGGCTTTCCGTTATTAACTCACATTTGTCCATGTGACTATTGATTTTGTCCCAAATTATTTTTTCTAGAAGTTTTCCCACCACTGTAGTTCAACTGACTGGCCTGTAGTGGCTGTGCTTAACTTTACACCCTCTTTTGAACAAGGGTGTAACGTTTGCAATTCTCCAGCCCTCTGTCATCACCCCCGAGTCTAAGGAAGATTGAAAAATTATTGTCAGTACCTCTGCGATTTCCACCCTCACTTCCCTCAGTATCCTTGGATGCATGTTATCTTGTCCTGGTTTTTATCCACTTTAAGTACAGATAGCTAATCTAATACTTCCTCTTTCTCAATTTTAAACCAGTCTAGTATCTGACCTACCTCGTCTTTCAACATTGCCTGAGTTTCATCTTAGAATCATAGAAAGTTTATAGCACATAAAGAGACCACTTGGCGCATCGTGTCAATGCCAGCAGAAAACGATCCACCCATTCTAGTCCCACCTTCCAGCATTTGATAGATTACGGCACATGAGGTGCATATTCCGTTTGGAATGAGTTGTGGGTTCCTGCCTTAACTACCCTTCCGGGCAATGAATTCCAGACTCCCACCGCCCTCTGGGAGAAAGTAAAGTCCTCATCTCCCCTATAGTCTTTCTACCAAGCACTTTAAATCTATGCCAATTCGTCACTGATCTCTCTGCTCAGGTGAATCGACCCTTCACCTCCACTCTATCCAGGCCCCACGCAATTTTGTACATTTGAATCACATTTCCCCTCTGCCTTCTCTGTTCCAAGGAGAACAGCCCCAGACTATACAACCTTTCCTGGTAGCTGACATGATCGAGGTTTACAAAGTTATGAGCGGCATGGACAGAGTGGATAGTCAGAAGATTTTTCCCAGGGTGGAAGAGTCAGTTACTATTGGACATAGGTTTAAGGTACGAGGTGCAAAGTTTAGAGGGGATGTGCGAGGCAAGTTTTTTACATCGAGGGTGGTGAGTGCCTGGAACTTGCTGTCAGGGGAGGTGGTGGAAGCAGGTACGATAGCGACGTTTAAGAGACATCTTGACAAATACATGAACAGGATGGGAATAGAGGGATATGGGCCCCGGAAGTGCAGAAGGATTTAGTTTAGGCAGGCATCAAGATCGGTGCAGGCTTGGAGGGCCGAATGGCCTGTTCCTGTGCTGCACTGTTCTTTGTCATTTCTTCTTTGTTATTCTGTGAGGTTGGACGATTCGGTGGTCTTCTGGCTGAAATTGTTTTCCTGAAGTTTTGGGCTGGTTGAAGTGCATTTGTGGCAGGCACACATGGCTCAGTGTTTTCTTGGAGGCAGATTTGTAGGTGGCTTTCTTCAACTGGTTACTCTGTCTGCAGCAATCGGAAGGCTTGGAGGGCCCACAGTCGCATGTTTTTTTCAAACTTGTGATGTTATCTGGAGAGAGAGACGGACTGAGAGGTGGCGGGGGGGGGGGGGGCGGTGTGGAGCGGGGGCACAACCCTTCTGCTTCTGCACAGTTTGAATCACTGGCTTGTCTGTCTTTGTCCAGGGGAAACTCCCAGCTTTCAAAGAGATGGACAGAAGGTCTCATGACTGCCGCAGTGTAATCTTTGTACCCTTATAATGAGATTCAAGATTAGAAATTATATCTCCCCAGGGCTCAGAATACTGCTATTTACTGTTGGAGAAATTTGCTCTTTCAAAGTCAATGTGTCAGGATGGCCTCGTATGCCGTGTTAATGATTGTAAGCTTAGGTAAATGAAGCACTAGAGCAAGCCAGTGATTTGGGTCCAGGCTCATAATATATGTGTCTCCTGTTGGAGGCCTTGGAATGTGAAAAGGTGTTTCAGATAACAATTGCGGTGGCCATCTTGGCTGCCTGTTTTTTCAAGGTTAACTGCAGGATTTTCTCCATTAAATGTTTAGTGTAAGTTTCCAACTGATGAATTAAAATTCCTCATTTGGCACATCGTGTTATCTTGACACCGCCGCAGCACATGGAAAGAAAAGTGAGAATAGGGACATTTCATGACAGAATTGTGGGAAGAAATAGAAGGAAACCCACATTCATTCTCAATAATAACTTCACACATTAATCTTGCATTTACTGCAGCTGACATTGTCTGTTACAGGTGTACTGATCTAATTGTGTTGGAGTTTTGACGAGGATGGTTATGTGTCAGATTTGATCCTGGCTGTTCTTGCTGAGTTCTGTTTTGAAATTGTTGGGTTTGATGAGCTTTGGGTTTGGGACCTGATCATTGGGTTCTTCAGTGGTTAGATCCACACTGACCTTACTTTTAGCTTTCTGGTGAGGTACACAAGTGCTGTTTACTTTAGGGTGTTTGCCGTTCCCTTTTCCCTTTACGATGGGGAGCATCTTTTTTCTGATCTGCCCTATGTCCTTGGGGACATTACCGCTCGCCAGTGTCTGTCCAACTTTCATTGCACTCTCTTGCGGCACTTTGACTAGGTAAGGCATCTCCCACACCATTGCCACCGTTTTTGGGAACTTTCCTTGCCCTTGCGCTTTTCTGTAAATGCTGTTCTGAGCCTTTTTAGGGTGCCTCTTTGACGTGCATTTAAGGAGGAGAGCGTGTGGTCTAATCTATCTAGCATTTCAGGGTTGACTAATCGGAGAGCAGGGGGTTCCAGTTGGGAGTACTCCTGGCCCTCCTCTAACCTGTCCTCACTGTCCTTTCCAATCCTTCACTCCAGACTGTCTGACAGATCTGTACGTGTCTGTCCCCTCCACAGCCTTTACTTGTTTTCCTTTCGTCTGGGTGTCAATTAAATAATTTACCTGAATTTTCCTTTTGTCGCTCGATATGGACCACTGAACTGGGATTTCAGGGGTTCACATGGTCTCTGGGCTGAAATGTTCCAGCCTTGACATTTCTGTCTCCTTATCTTTTCATAGCTGCCTGAGAGGTCATTAGGTGTTCCTGAGCCATTGCACAGGCTCTCAGGAGCCACTCCCAGAGCATGGAAATGTCGTCTAAAATGGAAGACTCATCCCTGTGTCCCAAAAACCTCTCCTTGATTCGTTTAAGAGGACCTCTCACCTTGTCTCCATAAACTAATTCAAACAGACTAAAGCCAGTGGAATCATTGGATAAGTCCCTGGTATCCAACAGGAGAAGTCCCAAACCCTTTGTCCCAGTCATGGGGTAACTCATAGCAGTGTGGCCTGATCATTGTCTTTAGGATCGGGTGGTACTGCTCCAAAGCCCCTTGTGACAGTGGGTGATAGGCTACGGACTTTAGCTAGGTTATGTCCAGAATACCCATGACCTTTTCAAAAATACTGCACGTAGAATGTGTGCCCTGGTCCACCCGGATCTCAGCAGACAGCCCATATCGAGTAAAGAATTGGGTTAGCCCCTCCACCACTACCTTGGCAGAGATGGTTCTTCGGGCGAATGGCCTCTGGGAATCGGGTCACCACATCCATAATGGTGAGAAGATACTGGTAGTCCCGTTTTGTTTTCAGCAGTTGTCCCACACAATTCACCAGCATTATGCTTAAGGGTTCCCCAAAAGTTGGTTTGGGAATTAGGGGTGCAGGTTTTATTGCAGGTTGGGACTTCCCCAGAACCTGACATGTGTGAGCAGTTTTACAGAACTCCACCACATCTTTGTGGAGTTGTGACCAGTCAAAATACTGTCTTATGCGGGCTTTGATTTTTCATGCAATGACATGTCCAGTCATTGGAATCTCGTGGGCCATTCTTGAAGAAATATTAAGGTACCTCAGTGGCACCACTATCTGGTGAACCACTGTCCACTCTTCATCCACAGGTCTGTCAGGAGGTCTACACTTCATCATCAGCACCTCATTCTTTAAATAGTAACACTCTGCAACTCCCTCTGCTTCAGTTTTAGTTTGGACAGTCTGTGCTACTTTTTAACACTGGGTCAGGTTGTTGAGGCTCAACTAAGGAAAATCTGTTTAACACATCCTTTGGGTCCTCTATCATCCCAAAGAAGGTTTCAGACAAGCAGACAGCAGGGTCATCCGTCTGCAGTGTTAGGTCAGGGGATTGTTTGGCCATGGACCGAGTCACCACACAATCAGGGAGAATGCCGGGGACCTTCTTCTGTAACTGCTCTATCTCCCGGACCTCTTTTGGTCTCTAAAGAACTACTGGGGAAGCTACCACCTTTTCCCCAGTCAGAGCATTACCCAGGAGCAGGTCGACCCATACACTGATAAACTAGGGACAATCCCGATGGTTACCAGTCCTGAAACTGGGTCGCACTCCAAGTGCAGCTCATATTAAGGTGCATATACTGTCTTCCGATACCATTCGCTAACACCCTAGCATTCACTGCACTCTCTGGAGGAAAGGTCATGTATTTTCTCAGCAGAAGGGATTGGGTGGCCCCTGTATCCCTGAAAATGACTATGGACCTGCTTGCCTCAGTCGAGGTGTATGGGGGTCACCTTTCCTGGGGAAAACATTCTGGTAACTCTCAGGGATTTTGTTAAGTTTTCCCGCAATTTCAGTGGTAGGTTTACTGGGTCTGACTGCCGCAGTGAAAGGCACAGCCTGATCTGCCGTGCTTTCCATCAGGGCCCCTTTTCATGCACTGATCTGGTGGACCCTGATTAATCCTACAGGTTTTCCCATAACTTCCAGCATTCAGCTCGATGGTGACCTGCCTTATTACAGTGGAAACACACAGGTCTCGGCCATTCCTCCTGCTCTCAGTAATATCCAATTTGGCCTGAGGAGGGTCTCCTGTGTGTCCAGCCTTTCCTTCTTGCCCATGGCTGTTCGGGCTCCTATCACCCTCCCACCTTTTATTCTCGGGTCTTTGGAGTGACTGGGGAAGGGTTTGCATTTGGGGTAAGGCCTTGTGTACCAAGGAAAAGTCATCGGCCAGAATTGCAACCTGTCTGGCTCTTTGAACCTTTTGTTCCTCTATGTGGGTTTTAATGGGAGGTGGCCTGCCTTAATACAGTGGAAACTCCTGGAGAAGGATCACCATTCTGAGGTTTTCATATGTGGGCTCTATCTTGAGTGTCCATATCTACTGGTCAAAAGTAAACTCAAAAATGCATTGCAAAATCTTCTATAGGTACTTTTAAAGGAAGCATTTAGCAAAGACAAATGTGGGTCCATTACAGGCAGAGTCAGGAGAATTTATAATGGAGAATAGAGAAATGGCAGAGAAGCTAAATGATTATCTTGTGTCTTTCTTCACTGTGGAAGATACAAGAAATCTCCCAGAATTAGAGATCCAAGGGATTTGGGAGAATGAGGAATTGAGGGAAATTAGTATTAGTAAGAAGTTGTATTGGTGAATTTAATCGTGCTGAAGGTTGATAATTCATCAAGATCTGATATTCTACATCCCAGAGTGTTGAAGGAAGTAGTTATGGGGATTGTAGACATATTGGTGATCCACTTTCAAAATTCTATCAATTCTGGAACGCTTCCTGCAGATTGGAAGGTCGCAAATGTCACCCCACTATTTAAGAAGGGAGGGAAAGAGAAAATTGGGAATTACAGACCTGTTGGGCTTCCATCAGTACGAGGGAAAGTGCTAGAATCTATTCTAAAGTATGTGATAAATGGATCTGATTGGGCAGAGTCAACATGGATTTATGAATAGGAAATCATTCATGCCGAACTTGTTGGACTTTTTTTAGGATGTTACTCACAGAATAGAAAAGGGGAGCCGGTGGATTTTCGGGAGGCGTTTGATAAAGTGCCCCACAGGAGATTGGTAAGCAAAATTAAAACACATGGGAAAGGAGGTAATATACTGACATGCAGTAGGGATTGGTTAACAGGCAGGAAACAGAGTAAGAATAAACGGGTCATTCTTGCGTTGGCAGGCTGTGACTAGTGGGGTACCGCAGGGCACAGTACTTGGGCCCCAGCTGTTCACAATATATATCGATGATTTGGATATGGGGACCAAAGTAATATGTTCAAGTTTGCAGATGACACAAAACTAGGTGGGAATGTGAGTTATGAGGAAGATGCAAAACGGCTTCAAGGGGATTTGGACAGACTTAGTGAGTGGGCAAGAACATGGTAGATGGAATATAATGTGGAAAACTGTGAGGTGGGCCACTTGGGTAGAATGAATAGATGTGCAGAGTATTTCTTAAATGGTAAGAGATGAGAAAGTGTAGAAGTACAAAGGGACCTGGGTGTCCTTGTCAATAGGTCACTTAAAGCTAACATGCAGGTGCAGCAAGCATTTAGGAAGGCTAATGTATGTTACTTTTATCGTTAGAGGATTTGAATACAGGAGAAGTGAAGTCTTGATTCAATTGTATAGAACCTTGGTTAGATCGCACCTGGAGTACTGTGTGCAGTTTTGGTCCCCTTATCTGAGGAAGGATATTATGACCATAGAGGGACTGTAACAAAGATTCACCAGACTTGTTCCTGGGATGGCGGGACTGTTCTACGAAAAGAGATTGAAGAAACTGAACATGTATTCTCTCGAGTTTCGAAGAATGAATGGTGATCTCATTGAAACCTACAAAATACTTAAAGGGATAGACAAGGCAGCTAAGATGTTTCCCCTGGTTGGGGAGTCTAGAACCAAGGGACACAATTTGAAAGCCACTTAGGACAGAGATGAGGAGTAATTTCTTTACTCAGAGGGTTGTGAACCTTTGGAATTCTCTACCCCAGAGGGCTATGGAAGTGCAGTCATTGAGTATGTTTAAAACAGTGATTGACAGATTTCTATAGACCACTGACATAAGGGGATATGAGGATAGTGTGGGGAAAAGGCATTGAAGAGGATGATCAGCCAGGATCATATTGAATAGTCGAGCAGGATCGATGGGCTGAATGGTTGAATTCAGCTCCTATGTTCCTATATTCCTTAGCTGCGTAACTCCTTCAAACTCGAGGTCAGTTTAGCCAGGCTGCTTTCCGAGGGTTCAGAATCATTGGCGGTTCACTCCCGATACTATCTCATGTACACCCAGGATAGCATTTTTAGTCACCTCATAATCTAATGAACTTTTATCTGGCAGCAGTGAATAAACCCCATGGGCTTTCCCTGTTATTATGTTTTGTAAAAACAGCATCCAGCTGTCTTCCGGCCATTTCAGCTGCTTTGCAAGCTTATCAAAAGTGATGAAACATTCTCCCACATCCTCCTCATTGAACTTTGGAATGAACTGGGAGATGTTTAAGAGTTCAGCACATGGTCCTGAGCTGGGGGCAGCTCCCTCACTAGCTGTGCCTTCACCAGGTGCACTGGGTCTTCATCGAGTTGTTTGAGCCACCTTAACTCCCTTTCCTCCTTCTCCTTCTGGAACACTCTTACTTATTCCCTTTATTGACACTTACTCTGCTCTTTCTCACGCTCTCTGGAATTCTAATTCTAGTCTCTTCTGTTCTAGTTTTACCTTCGCTAACATTACTCTATCTGTTAGTGATTCTAACTCTGTTTGAGTCTTCAGCTTCAAGTGAAAAATGGTTGGCCACAAGTCTTAGGATTTCGGGTTTCCTAGCTTTGGATGGAGAGTAATCCCTAACTGTCCTGCTACATTACTCAACTTTTCAACAGAGAGGGGTTTTCGCCTGCACCAAGTTACTTCACTCTATATGTAACTCCCTTATTGCGAATCTACTTCCTTTATTCGAAAAGAGTGAGAGACGGAAAGCACGACAAATTATGAGGGCACAGATAGGGTAGATAGGAAGAAATCTTTTCCCTTCGTGGAGGTGTCAGTAACCATGGGGCATTGATTGAAGTTAAGGGGTAGGCGGTTGAGAGGTGATTTGAGGGAGAAAAATTCACCGAGAGGGTGGTTGGAATCCGGAACACACTGCCTGAAGGGGTTGAAGAGGCAGGACCCTTACAGGATTCAAGAAGTATTTAGATTAGCACTTGAAGTGCCATAGCATACAAGGTTACTGGACTGGTGCTGGAAAATGGATTAAAATGGACAGGCTTGATGGTCGACAAGGACACAGTGGTGCGAATGGACTGTTTCTGTCCTGTATAACTCTGTGACTCTGTGACACTTCCAATTTCTCGTTTGTCGTCGGGTTACAATCTCGAGAACCTCCACATTTCTGTTACAGCAGGTGAGGAGAGGTCTCAGTCTCCCCTCTTGTCCTATCTTTCATTTGTTCGCAACTGGATTTATTCCTTTTTAGCAGTGGACGTGCTGACCACCTCAGTGAGTATTTTACCTTTTACCTTTATTGTGATCGTGAAAGAACCAATCGGACAGGTTTTCTTGAGTTTAAACAAGAGGTGAGTTTATTATACTTAACAATCTAAACTGGATCAGAATAAAATAATAAAAATATACGGTGCACATTCAAGTGCACACTCATAGGCAAATCACACAAATAAGTAAGAGAGAGTGATAAATAATTTTAAATTTGTATTAGAGTCTATAATAAATTTAAGTCAGTGAGATTGGATAATTCTGTGGTCTGTGCCATTGCCATCCTTATTTATGAGTTTCATGTCATCTGCAAGCATTGAAATTATGTTTTTTTACGTACAAGTCTCTATCACTTGCACATCTATCTACAAGTCAGGAAGAGCACTGATTCTAATACTAACCCCTGAGAAACAACACTGAATACTCCCCCTCCACCAGTCTGAACAATGCCCGTTCATCACTTCTCTCTACTTTCTGTCCCTGAGTCAGTGTCATATCCACGCTATGACTGTCACATTAATCCATGTGCTCCATTTTTCATAGAACATAGAACATTACAACGCAGTACAGGCCCTTCGGCCCTCGATGTTGAGCCGACCTGTGAAACCATCTGACCTACACTATTCCATTTTCATCCATATGTCTATCCAATGACCACTTAAATCCCCTGAAAGTTGGCGAGTCCACTACTGTTGCAGGCAGGGCGTTCCACGCCCCTACTACTCTCTGAGTAAAGAAACTACCTCTCACATCTGTCCTATATCTATCACCCCTCAACTTAAAGCTATGTCCCCTCGTGTTTGTCATCACCATCCGGGGAAATAGACTCTCACTATCCACCCTATCTAACCCTCTGATTATCTTATATGTCTCTATTAAGTCACCTCCCCTCCTCCTTCTCTCCAACGAAAACAACCTCAAGTCCCACAGCCTTTCCTCGTAACATCTTCACTCCATACCAGGCAACATCCTAGTAAATCTCCTCTGCACCCTTTCCAAAGCTTCCACATCCTTCCTATAATGCGGTGACCAGAACTGTACGCAATACTCCAGGTGCGGCCGCACCAGAGATTTGTACAGCTGCAGCATGACCTCGTGGCTCCGAAACTCGATCCCCCTACTAATAAAAGCTAACACACCATATGCCTTCTTAACAGCCCTATTAACCTGGGTGGCAACTTTCAGGGATTTATGTACCTGGACACCAAGACCTCACTGTTCATCTACACTACCAAGAATCTTCCCATTAGCCCAGTACTCTGCATTCCTGTTACTCCTTCCAAAGTGAATCACCTCACACTTTTCCGCATTAAACTCCATTTGCCATCTCTCAGGCCAGCTCCGCAGCCTATCTATGTCCCTTTGTAACCGAAAACCTCCTTCGGCACTATCCACAACTCCACCGACCTTCGTGTCATCCGCAAATTTACTAACCCATCCGTCTACACTCTCATCCAGGTCATTTATTAAAATGACAAACAGCAGTGGCCCCAAAACAGATCCTTGCGGTCCACCACTATTAACTAAACTCCAGGATGAACATTTGCCATCAACCACCACCCTCTGTCTTCTTTCAGCTAGCCAATTTCTGATCCAAAGCTCTAAATCACCTTCAATCCCATACTTCCGTATTTTCTGCAATAGGCTACCGTGGGGAACCTTATCAAACGCCTTCCTGAAATCCATATACACCACATCCACTGCTTTACCCTCATCCACCTGTTTGGTCACCTTCTCAAAAAACTCAATAAGGTTTGTGAGGCACGACCTACCCTTCACAAAACCGTCCTGGCTATCGCTAATGAACTTATTCTTTTCAGGATGATTATAAATCCTATCTCTTATAACCTTTTCCAACATTTTACCCACAACCCAAGTAAGGCTCACAGGTCTATAATTACCAGGGCAGTCTCTACTCCCCTTCTTGAACAAGGGGACAACATTCGCTATCCTCCAGTCTTCCGGCACTATTCCTGTCGACAATGACGACGTAGAGATCAAGGACAAAAGCTCTGCAATCTCCTCCCTGGCTTCCCAGAGAATCCTAGGATAAATCCCATCTGGCCCAGGGGACTTATCTATTTTCACACTTTAAAAAATTGCTATTCCAAAATTTTCATAACAAGTCTATGACATGTCATTTGATCACAGGCCTTTTGAAAGTCCGTAAACATAACATAAAACACACTATCCTCTTCAACACTCAGTTATGTTATCAACGAACTTGATCATGATTATCAGACGTGATTGGTCATTAACCTATCCGTGCTGTTTGTTATTTATTATACCATGTTTTTCCAAGAAAGATATATGTTTGTACAGGGTTATGGCCTCTAGAAATTTCCAACCACTGACATTAGACTGACTGGTCAGTAGTTGCAGGGTTCAGTTCATGTCTCCTTTTTAAAGCAGGTTGTAACATTTGCAACCCTCCAGTCCTCTGTCAGCACTCCCAGATCCAAGGAGGATTGAAAGCTTCTGGCCAGTGCCTCTGCTATTTCCACCATTCCTTTTTTCAACAAACCTCATATATCCCAACTAGACATCGGAACACTTCCACACTATTGTGGTACAAAAATTGTTGGAGAAAAAGGGGTTAACTGAACCTGTTTGTTCATTGACTGTAATTAATGTCAGTCACTATGGACACTAATTGTGTCACTGGAGGTTTTCCCTGTTCTATTAATAAGGGAGTCCTTTCAATGTGTTAACTCATAGTGTCAGTGGGAGCATTACCCCCGGCACTAACAGAGATCCATGGCTGCAGAGAGAGACAGAGATTGGATCGATCAGAATCTCGGAACAATTGATAAGAATATTGCAACAATGGGTCAGAATCTGAGGACAATAGATTGGAATATTACAACAATGGACAGCAGGACTTTCTCCTTTTGGTTTGGCCTGGTTACTGCTGATTATGTTTGGATGATATTAGAATTTCGGATCTATTATGCTCTGAAAATGATTGAAACGATTTACTATTGCATCCTCGCGATTATTGGTGTCCCTGGTAAGTCTCTGTATCCAACCATTAGATCTATAAACCACATTTCACTGATATAGTTTTCTTGTCATATAAATCTTTGGAAGACGTAAGCCACTGTGTTCAGTCTCTGTCACAAAGTCCACACTATATCCACTATCTGTATTCCCCTACCTATCCAATGTCTGAGGCTGAAAGAGACTGTTTGGAACCTCTGTTTTATATTTATACCTGAGATGAGTTCATCGCCATATTCCCCCCCACACCAACCCGACCTACTACCACCTCTGTAACATCACCCATCATCACCTCTGCCTCAGCCCATCTGCTGAATAAGCCCTCATCTGTGCCTTTGTTAAATCCACACTTGAATATTCCAATTCTATCCTGGTCACCCTCCCAGTTATAAACCTTTGCTGACTGTATCCTAACTCACACCAAATCCTGATCACCCATTACCCCTGTACTCACTGATCTACATTGGCTCCCGGTCTGGCAGCACCTTAATTTTAATATTCTCATGGTCTCACCCTTCCAATTAATCCCATTTCCCTTCCATTTCACATATTATTGAAAACATTATGCCGTCAAGTCTTTTCCCATTTCCCTTTTTGAAGTGAGTTGCTTTCACTCTATATCTTCCTCTGCTGTGATTTTCACTCTGTGGCAGCACTGGTGCCAATGCGATGAAACCTGGATCGAGAAAATGATGTGCACTGCACAGCCAGCCACTTCTCGTGTCTCCAGCATAGTGCCCCATGCTGGGAAGGGATCTAGCCTGGGTATACCATGCATGTGCTGTTAGTGTGAGGAAGGGTCTGAATTGACGTCAATCAGCTAATCCGACATCTTTGATGTATATCTTTGACACTTTGTCTGTGCATGTCCACTGACTGCCTGTGTTAGTACTCTCAGCTGAAAGTACATTCAGCAGCATGAAGAACCCCCTCTAGTGTTATTTAAAAGGACCAGACATCCAACTTACAGGTGAGGGGCTTTTGACTTACTTCTGCTATTGTAAAGTTAGTGGCGGTGCTGTGGATGGTTTTCTGGAGGTCGTGTTGGGAGCTGCTGCAAAGATTCAGTGAAAAAAGAGGATTTGTGACCCAACTCTGGACGAGGTATGGGGACTGTAGTTACAGTGCCTCTGGGTCTGTAACATGACCAACAAATGGAGCAGAGGCTGCAGAGAGGGGAAGCTCTGTAAAGCGGGAGGACAAAGGGGTTCTTCCCTACCCAGCCTGGGTGTTCCAAGAGCACTTTTCCCACCTACACCTAACCCAGGAGCAGTGTGTGAGGTGAATCAGATTCAATAAGGAGGTGGTCACAGTGCCGTGTCAACTCCTGTAACATGAACTGAAGCCTCACACAAGGATGAGGACGGAGCTGTCAATGGTTGATATGGTCTGACTTTCATTGAACTTCTATGTATCTTTGAAAATTGATAATCAAACAAACTTAAAAGCTTTGTATCTGAATGCAGGAATCATTCGGAATAAAATAAATGAGTTAACAGCACAAATGAAGACGAATGGGTATGATTTATTGGCGATGACTGATACGTGGTTGCAGGGAATTCAGGTTTGGGAATTGAATATCCAAGGGTACTTATTATTTTGGAAGGATAGACAGGAAGGAAAAGGAAGAGGTGTAGCATTGTTAGTAGAGAAAAATATCAGTGCTATGGTGAGAAATGATACAGGCACTGGAGATCAAGACGTAGATTCAGTGTGCGTAGAAATAAGTAATAGAAAGGGGAAGAAGTCCCTGGTGGGAGTAATCTATAGTTCCCCAAACAGTAGTCCCGCAGTGGGGAACAGTATAAACCAAGAAATACTGTGAGAACTTGTGAGAAAGGTACGGCAATGGTGATTTTAATATGTATATAGACTGGATTAGTCAAATTGGCAAAGGTAGCCCCGAGGGAGAGTTCATTGAATGCATTAGAGATTGTTTTTTGGAGCAGTATGTTGTGGAACCAACTAGGGAGCAGGCTATTCTAGATTTGGCATTGTGAAATGAGGTGGGATTAACTAATGATCTCATAGTTAAGGATCCTCTACGGAACAGTGATCATAGCTTGCTGGAATTTCAAATCCATTTTGAGGGCGAGAAACTGGAGTCCCGCTCCAGCGTTCTGGAGTGAAACAAAGGTAATTACATAGACATGAGGACTGATTTGGCCCTCGTGGACTGGGCAGGAAGACTAAAAGGGAGGAAAGTTGATGGGCAGTGGCAGATGTTTCAGGAGAAATTCAATTCCTCCCAACTAAAATGTATTCCAAAGAGGAAGAAAGATTCGAAGAGGGGGAATGACATCCATGGCTAAGCAAGGAAGTTAAGGATAACATAAAGACAAAGACTAAGGCTTACCATATTGCAAAGGCCACTGGCAGGCTGGAGGATTGGGAAATATTTAAAGATCAACAAAGGGTTACTAAAAAATAAATAAAAAGTGAAAAAGTACATTATGAAAGAAAATTAGCACAAAATATAAACGCGGATAGCAAAAGCTTCTTTAAGTATATGAAAGGTAAGAGAGTAGCAAAAGTGAATATTGGTCCCTTGGAGGATGAGACTGGGATGTTGATAGAGGGGGACACAGAAATGGCGGAGACACTAAATCAGTATTTTGCCTCAGTTTTCACGGTGGAGGACACCAGTACCATCTCTATAGTAACAGGTAATGTAGAAGTTACAGAAAGAGAGGAATTTAGAACAATCATAATATGGGGAGGCGTTGGTGTAGTGGTCTTGTCACTGGACTAATAAACCAGGGACCCAGGGTATTGTTCTGGGGACATGGGTTCGAATCCCACCACAGCAGAAGGTGGACTTTGAATTCTATTAATAAATCTGGAATTAAAAGCAAGTCTGGTGATGGCCATGAAACCATTGTCGATTGTTGTAAAAACCCATCTGGTTCACTAATGTCCTTAACGGAAGGAAATCTGCTGTCCTTACCCTGACTCCATACCCACAGCAATATGATTGACTCTTACATGCCCTCTGACGTGGCCTAGCAAGGCACTCAGTTGTAACTAATTACTACGGAGTCAATAAAAAGGAATGAAACTGGACGGACCACCCAGCATTGACCGGGAATGACCACGGCAAACCAGCCCTGTCCACCCTGCTAAGTCCTCCTGACTAACATCTGGGGGCTTGTTGGGAGCCCAGCCGAAGTTGGGAGAGCTCTCCCACAGACTATTCAAGCAACAGCCTGAAAAAGCCAGACTCACGGGCAATGTCTCAGACACTGCCATCATCATCCCTGGGTATGTCCTGTCCCACCGGCAGGACAGACGCAGCAGAGGTACAGTGGCATACAGAAGGGACGGATTTGCCCTCAACAACGAACCTGGACCCCACGAAGTCTCATGGCATCAGATCAAACATGGACAAGGAAACCTCCCGCTGATTACCACCTCCCGCCCTCGCTCAGCTGATGAGTCAGTATTCCTCAATGTTGAACAGCACTTGGAGGAAGCACTGAGGGTGGCGAGGGCACAAAATGTATTCTGGGTGGGGGACTTCAATGTCCATCACCAAGAGTGGCTCAGTAGCACCACTAGTGACCTCGTCCTCACCAATCCGCCTGCCGCAGATGCATCTGTCCATGACAGTGTTGGTAGGAGTGACCACTGCACAGACCTTGTGGAGATAAAGTCCCAACTTCCCATTTGGCATTCCCTCCATCGTGTTGTGTGGCACTATCACCGTGCGAAATGGGACAGATTTCGAACAGATCTAGCAATGCAAAACTGGACATCCATGAGGCGTCGTGTGCCATCAGCAGCAGCAGAATTGTACTCAACCACAATCTGTAACCTCATGGCCCGGCATATTCCCCATTCTACCATTACCATCAAGCTAGGAGACCAACCCTGGTTCAATGAAGCGTGCAGGAGGGCATGCTAGGAGCAGCACCAGGCATACCTCAAAATGAGGTGTCAACCTGATGAAGCTACAACCCAGGACTATCTGCGTGTAAAACTGCGTAAGCTAAGCGAACAGAGCTAAGCGAACCCAGAAGCAATGTATCAGGCCTAAGCTCTGCAGTCCTGCCACATCCAGTCCTGAATGGTGGTGGGCAATTATCCAACTACCTGGAGGAAGTGGCTCCACAAATATCGCCATCCTCAATGATGAGGGAGCCCAGCACATCACTGTGAAAGCTAAGGCTGAAGCATTTGCAACAATCTTCAGCCAGAAGGGCCGAGTTGAGGCTGATTTCGGCCTCTTCCTGAAGTCCCCAGCATCACAGATGACAGACTTCAGCTAATTTGATTCATTCCACGTGATATCAAGAAAAGACTGAAGGCATTGGATACTGAAAAAGCTATGGTGCCCTGACAATATTCCGGCAGTAGTACTGAAGACCTGTGCCCCGAACTTGCCGCACCCCTAGCCAAGCTGTTCCAGTACAGCTAAAACACTGGCATCTACCCTGCAATGTGGAAAATTGCCCAGGTATGTCCTGGACACAAAAAGCAGGACAAATCCAACTCGGCCAATTACCGCCCCATCAGCCTCCTCTCAATCATCAGTACAGTGATGGAAGGTGACTTCAACAGTGCCATCAAACGACACTTGCTTAGCAAGAACCTGTTCAGTGATGCTCAGTTTAGGTTCAACCAGAGCCATTCAGCTCCTGACCTCATTAAAGCCTTTGTTCAAACATGAACAAAAGAGCTGAACTCAAGAGGTGAGGTGAGACTGACTGCCCTTGACATCAAGGCAGCATTTGACCGAGTATAGCATCAAGGAGCCCCAGCAAAACTGAGGTCAATGGGAATCAGGGGGAAAACCCTCCGCTGGCTGGATTCAAAACTAGAGCAATGGAAGATGGTTGTGATTGATGGAGGTCAATCATCTGATCTCCAGGACATCACTGTAGGAGTTCCTCAGGGTTGTGTCCTCGGCCCAACCATCTTCAGCTGATTCATCAATGACCTTCCATCAATCATAAGGTCAGAAGTGGGGATGTTCGCTGACCATTGAACAATGTTCAGCACCCTTCGTGACTTCTCAGATACTAAAAAGCAGTCTGTGTAGAAATGCACCAAGACATGGACAATATCCAGGCGTGAGCTAAGTGTCAAATAACATTCGTGCCATACAAGTGCCAGATAATGAGCGATTCCAACAAGAGAGAATCTAACCATTTCCATTTGACATTCACTGGCATTACCATCGCTGAATCCCCCACTATCAACATCCTGAGGGCTACCAATGGCCAGAAACTGAACTGGAGTAGCCATAGAATTACTGTGGCTACAAAAGCAGGTCAGACGCTAGGAATCCTGAGGCGAGTAACTCACCTCCTGACTCCCCAAAGCCTGTCCACTATCTACAAGGCACAAGTCAGGAGTGTGATGGAATACTCTCCACTTGCCTGGATGGGTGCAGCTCCAACAACACTCAAGAAGCTCAACACCATCCAGAGCAAAGCAGCCTACTTGATTGGCCCCCCCATCCAGCAACATTCACTCCCTCCACAACCGACGCACAGTAGCAGCAGTGTGTACCATCTACAAGATGCACTGCAGCAATGCACCAAGGCTCCTTAGACAGCACCTTCCAAACCCACGACCTCTACCAACTAGAAGGATAAGGGTATAAAATGATTGGGAACACCACCACCTGAAAGTTCCCCTCCAAGTCACACACCATCCTGACTTGGAACTATATCGCTGTTCCTTTACTATCGGTGGGTCAAAATCCTGGAACTCCTTTCCTAACAGCACTGTGGGTATACCTAACCCAAGTGGACTGCAGCGTTTCAAGAAGGCAGCTCACCACCACCTTCTCAAGGGCAATTCGGGATGGGCAATAAATGCTGGCCTAGCCAGCGACGCCCGCATCCCATGAATGAATTTAAAAAAGTCACGAGGGAAAAGGTACTGAACAAACTATTGTGATTGAAGGCAGACAAATCCCCAGGGCCTGATGGCCTACATCTTAGGGTCTGAAAGGAAATAGCAGCGGAGATAGTGGATCCATTGGTTATAATATTCCAAGATTCCCTGCATGCGGGAAAGGTTCCAGTGGATTGGAAAAATGCCTGTATAACGCCCTTATCCAAAAAGGGAGGGAGGCTTAATGTAGGAAACAGTAGACCAATTAGTTTAACATCTATCGTTGGGAAAGTGTCACAATCCATTATTAAGTAAGTAATAACAGGACATTAAGAAAGTCAAAAGCAACCCATCAGAGTCAGATTTTCTGAAGGGTAAATCGTGTTTGACGAATTTGCGAGAGTGCTTCGAAGCTGTGACAAGAAATGTGGAAAATGGGGATCCTGTAGATGTAGCATATCAAGACTTCCAGAAGGCATTTGTAAGGTGCCACACAAAAGGTTAATACACAAGGTAAGATCACATGGTGTTAGGGGCAATTTATTAGCTTGGGTAGCTGATTGGCTAACCAACAGAAAACAGAGAGTCGGGATTAATGAGTTTTTTTCTGGTTGGCAAGATGTAATTCGTGGGGTGCCTCAGGGTTTGGCCCTTGGGCCCCAACTATTTACAATCTATCTCAATGACGGATGCAGGGATAGAAGGTACTATTGCCAAATTTGCAGGTGACACTTAAATAGATTGATTAGTAAGTTGCAATAAATACATAAGAAATTTACAAATTGATATGGATAGGTTTGGTGAATGGGACAACATTTGGCAGATGGAGTTTAACGTGGTTAAGTGTGAGGTTATCCATTTTGGTCAGAAAAATAGAAAGGTAAATTATTATCTAAATAGAGAGAAACTTCAGAGTACTTCGGTGCAGAGGGATCTGGGTGGCCTCGTGCATGAATCACAGAAAACTAGTTTGCAGATACAGCGGGTGATAAGGAAAGCAAATTGAATTTTGGCATTTATTGCTAAAGGAATAGAATATAAAAGTAGGGAAGTGTTGCTGCAACTGTACAAGGCATTAATGAGACCGCGGCTGGAGTATTGCGTACAGTTTTGGTCTGCTCACTTGAGGATGGATGTAGCTGCATCGGAGACAGTTCAGAGGAGGGTCACGAGATTGAATCCAGGGATGAGGGGTTTGTCTTATGAAGAGAGATTAAGCAGTTTATGCCTTTACTCTCTAGAGTTTAGAAGAATGAGATGAGATCTAATGGGGTATATAAGATCATTAAAGGATTGATAATGTAGACGTAGAGAAGATGTTTCCTCTTGTGGGGCAATCTAGAACGAGAGGTCATAGTTTCAGGATAAAGGGGGTGCAGATATAAAACAGAGATGAAGAGAAATTTCTTCCCTCAAAGAGTTGTGAGTCTGTGGAATTCACTACCCCATAGTGCGGTGGATGCCGGGACTTTGAGTACATTTAAGGAGGAGATGGACAGATTTTTATTAGAAATGGGTTGAAGCGTTATGGAGAACGGGCAGAAAAGTGGAGTAGAGGCCGAGATGAGATCAGCCGTGATCATATTGAATGGCAGAACAGGCTCGAGGGGCTGAACTGCCTACTCCTGCTCCTAGTTCCTATGTTCTTATCTGGATTGATCCAGGCAAGAGCGGCTGAAGGATCCATTATCTCTCTCTATGTTGTCTATTGATGTATCTGCAGTGTGACGGAGACCACCTATGTTGGGTGAGGCGAATTATACCATCTGCTACCTCAGCAGGGAGAAGCAGGATGAGAGGTCCCGTGGCTTTTTCAGGATAGCAGAATTCCTGATGGTGTAGGTAGCTCTGCGGGGCCCCCATGTCAATGGGGAGAGGCACAGGAACTGAAACAACTCCCACTCCATTAATGTACAGTTGGTGTGTGAGCATGCCCAGTACATCATGTTGGTTAATGTCCACTATCCTGGCAGCAGCTACCATACCTTCATTCTGAAGCAGTCAGCCATTCCCAACACTTCAGGCCTCCATGCAGAACCAGAATGTGGCTCATGACCTCTAAACTTTAGACACCCCTTCCCACACACAAAACCACCAGGTGAAGCAATGCTTCCGATGTCTGAACCGCTCGGGGGGAGTCCACCAGTACACACTGGATCAGGTGTTCAAGTTCATGGTGTTCTGCTGCACCCTTCATAATCCTCACCATCATGAGGACACAGGCATTGGCACCAGGAATCCGGAGGCCAACTCAGGAGGAGGAGGAGGCAGGGAGTATATTTCCTGGATGCCTTCGACCCAGACAGGCTGTCGGAGAGTCCCTGCTAAGATTCTAGTTCGCATCGGACAACCTCCCTTTCCCATCTTGGATCCCCCATACTCCACCATTACACCCATCTGAGACGCCCCATCACAGTGTCCCCTTTATCACCATCCTGCAACAAACACCACCAACAAAAACCTTTTCATTAACATCTTTATCCAACAACACATCCAATTGTACCAACAAAACTGAACTATTCACCCTTGTGTATTCCCTTAGTGCCTGTATTGTGGATTTCCTCAACTTGCCTAGTTCTCCTACATAGTGTTTCCCCAGTGGCTGCAGCGTGGCTGAGTTTCACTGGCGGTGACCGCAGATGGCCTTGCAGGACGTCCTCGTGCAGCTCTGTGACGTGAAAGCTCGGATTCGGATTTCAACACCTCGACATGGGCAGCAGCTCCAGCAATGTTCACATCTGAGTCCTGTGTATTATAACTCGTCTGTGACCTCGTCCTCCGGTGAGCTGACACATAAACTATCCTTTCCCCCTGGCCTGGCTGCTGCTCACTCGTGCTCGGTGACTCATCACATGCTGATTCTGACTCTATACCAGCCTCTAAGGTACACGCAGTGTAAGTATTTGATCTGGTGACTGTGAGTATCAGACCAAGTGATGGGTCTTCACCATCAGTGCTGTGCTGCGGCTCTCTTTCTATCTCCTGGAGCTGCTGTGACTGGGAAGCTGGCATTATTGGGTTATCATTGGAAAGTATAACATCAGAAGGGGAGGGTTGGGGTGAGGGATTGTGGGTGGTGGAAAGCAGGAGGTCCATGATCCCACAATCTGCAGCTTGTACATCATCATTTATGACGTTTACCAGTTCTGATGAAGGGTCACAGATCTGAAACATTAACAGTGTTTCTCTCTACACCGATGCTGCCAGACCCACTGAGTATTTCCAGCACTTTCTGTTCTCTTCCCTGAGCTCTGGAATTCTCTTCCTAAACTCTAAATACAGTAAGTTGCAGAGAGTCCAGTTTTAGGGAGTACTACATGTACAGAGTACTAAATACAATAAAGTTAGTTAACTATTGCATTCTGCATTTCACTTAATTTTATTCTGAACTTCTAGTTTCTTTGTGACAGCTGGACAGTTCATTGATTCTCATGGAATAAGAGGGTCAGTGTCAGCTTGGATACAAAATATAAACTGGCTTAATGAGAGAAAACAGTGAGTTGTGGTAAACAGTTGCTTTTTTCGGACTGGAAGAAGGCCGACAGTGGTGTTTCCCCAAGGGGCAGTGCTTGGACCACTGATATTTTTCTGATATATATAAATAATTTGGATATTGGAACACAGAACACACAGATCGAGGGAGCTGCTGCTCATATGCACCATTCCCAGTTCCTGCTTTGGAGCCATAGACTCAACGGCTGTAAGGTACCTGTGTGTGGCTGTGGTGGTGACATCTCTCTCACTGTCAGTGACTGTGGTTAGTCTTGTTCTTAGACTGGCCTGCAGTTTAGGCCCAGGTTACCACACACCCTGGTAATTTCCAGTTATCTTGTCGTCCTTGTATGGAGGAGATTGAGCAGAGACTGTGAGGCTCACAAATATGTTGTCTGAAGAAGAACCGGGATATCTGACTTTGTGCTTGGAGACAGCAGCCACAACTGCCCACTGTTGACGGATTGTGTCTGAAACTGTCGGATTTTATCTCAACACAGGGCGTGGTCAGCTTCAGGGGAGGCAGAGCTTTAACACGGGTCTAATTCCCTCATAGCCCCTCCTCACATCTTCTAACTCCTCCCCTAGTCTGGGAGTTTCTGCCTGTTAGTCAGTGTTTTGGGCCAGTATTTGTTATAATTTTCTCTGTGGATAATATACTCCATCATGTGGCTCCTGATCCAACAGTAACTGATTGTACAGGATGCCAATGTTCTCCAACCAACCTTCATTTTCCTTCTGTAAATTGTCCATCTCATCCTTCAATTCTTTGTGTCTTTTATTTAACCGTCAGGTGCAGAGATGTGCCCCATTTACCAACTTATCTCAAACCTTTTTTATCTTAAATTTGTATTTCTGGACATCCTCAGATATTCTATTGAGAATTAAATCGTAATCCCCATCGTACTGCTTGATAATCCTTAGGATGTCCGTCTCCCCAGGTGTGCCTGTTTTTTTTTCTCTGCCAGGTTATCAATTGACTATTTCCTGTGATATGCTAATGACATTGTATTTCTGGTTTTACTTATTCAAACTCTCTTAAAGCTGCCCCACCGCCCGCACCTCCCCATCCCTCCCCCCCCACCCCCGCAACCCCCCCCCCCCCCCCCACCCCGCTCTTAGTGATGAGCACACCGTGTTCTGGTGTAAGCTTTCTATCTATCTCGAGATGCCCAAACCAGTCCCAATGACGAGCACACGTGTTTCACTGTACATTCTCTCTCTCTGTGACAACTCCCTGCCCAGTCTCTGCAATAACCCCAAGTTTTTGACCTATTCTAATCTTTCTCTGTCTCCAAATCTCCTACCTATTCGAGCAATGATCACTCAACTAAGTTTGTCATTTCAACTCTGGACGAGGTTTGGGGCCTGTAGTTACAGTGTCTCTGGGTCTGTAACATGAACAACAAATGGAGCAGAGGCTGCAGTGAGGGGATGCTCTATAAAGAGGGAGGAGGAAAGGGATCTGCCCTACCCACCCCGGGTGCTCCAAGAGCACTATTCCTACCTAAACCTAACCCAGAAGCAATGTGTGAGGTGACTCTGATTTAATAAGGATCTGGTCACAGAGCTGTGTCACCACCTGTAACACGACCTGGAGCCTCACACCAGGGTGAGGACGTAGCTGTTAGTGGCCGTTAAGGTCACAGTTTCATTGAACTTCTATGTATCTGGATCTTCCCAGGCAGGAGCAGGAGACATATCCAACATAGAGTGGTAGAAATTGATGGAGTCATGGAGTCATGTACGACACAGAAGGAGGCCATTTTGCCCCTCTGTGCCAGCTCTGTGTGGAACAATTCAGTCAGTCCCAATCCCCTGCTCAATCCCCGTATCCCTGTAAGTTCACTTCCTTCAGGTGTCCATCCAGTTTCCTTTTAAAATCATTGATTGTCTCGGCTTCCACCACCCTCATGGGCAGTGAGTTCCAGCTCATTACCATACACAGTGTAAAATATTTCTTCCTCATATCCACCTGCATCTCTTATCCAAAACCTTCCATCTGTGTCCCCTAGTCCGTGTTTCATCAGATAATGAGAAGACTTTTTCCTTGTCTATCTTACCGAAGCCTATCATAATCTTGAACACCTTTATCATACCTCTCTCAATCTCCTTTACTCCAGAGAGAACAACTCCATCTTCTCCAAACGGGGGCGGCACAGTGGCGCAGTGGTTAGCACCGCAGCCTCACAGCTCCAGGGACCCGGGTTCGATTCCGGGTACTGCCTGTGTGGAGTTTGCAAGTTCTCCCTGTGTCTGCGTGGGTTTCCTCCGGGTGCTCCGGTTTCCTCCCACAAGCCAAAAGACTTGCAGGTTGATAGGTAAATTGGCCATTATAAATTGTCACTAGTATAGGTAGGTGGTAGGGAAATATAGGGACAGGTGGGGATGTTTGGTAGGAATATGGGATTAGTGTAGGATTAATATAAATGGGTGGTTGATGTTCGGCACAGACTCGGTGGGTCGAAGGGCCTGTTTCAGTGCTGTATCTCTAATCTAATCTAAATCTAATCTAACCTTGTAACTAACCATCCCGCTCCCCCAGCCCCGCTCCAATCCCTGGAACCATTCTGGTAAATCTCCTCGGCACCCTCTCACGGACCTTCACATCCTTCCTAAAGTGTGCTGACCAGAACTGGACACAGTTCTCTAGTTGGGGCCTAACCAAAGCTTTATACAGTTTCAGCATAACTTCCCTGCTTTTGTATCTTTGCCTCTAATTATGAAGCCCAAGATCTGATCAGCTTTGCTTCACACTCTCCATTTATGTTTTTCCACCTTCAATGATCACTGCATATAGAGCCCCAGGTCCCTCAGTTCCTGCACAATCTTTAGAACTGTCCCATTAAGTTCCATTGCTTTCCTATTCCATCTGACAAAATACATCACCTCACACTCCTCTGTATTAAATTCCACCTGCCACTTCTCTGGCCATTCTGCTAGCCTATCTATATCCTGTTGTAGGCATTTTGCATCATCCTCACTGTTTACCATTCCTCCAAGCATGGTATCATCGGAAAATATTGAAATTCTAATCTGAATTCCAAGATCCATCTTATATATATATATATATATATATATATATATATAGCAAAAAAAAAATCAGTTGGTCCTCGCACTGACCCTTGGAAAACATCACTGTCTACCATCCTCCAGTGTGAAAAACAACCGTTCACCAGCACTCTGCCCGAACTATCTCTTCTTTGAAGGTAGCCCATTGTTCAGCTCCTGTTTTCCTGCCAAACGTTGACTCTAATTTATTCGCCCCAGCTCCATTTTTACACTGGTTGACTTATTGAAGTTGACTTTCTCATAGTTAATTATTCTTACTCTGGATTGCTCTTTGTCCTTTCCCATAGTCAACAAAAACCTTATGATACAATGATCACTGTCCTCTAAATGTTGTCCTATTGATACTTAATCCACTTGGGTCCAGCTCATTCTCGAGAACCAGGTCTAGTAGTGCCTCCTTTCTCGTTGGACGAGCAACATATTGTCGTTTAAATGTTTCCTGCACACACGGTAGTCACTCTTCCCTGCCTCTGCCCTTTACGATACTACTATCCCAGTCCATATTAGGATAATGAATGTTCCCCCATTGTAACTACTCTATAATTCTTGCATCTTTCCGTAATTTTCTTGCAGATTTGTTCCTCCACATCCTTCCCATTAGCTGATGGCCTATAGCCAACACCGAGCTATGTAAATGAACCTTTTTTTGTTCTTTAGCTCTATCCAAATAGATTCTGTCCTTCACCCACCTACGCACCCACCCAGCCCCACTCCCACCTCCCCACACATGTCCCCGGGACTTTCACTCTCACCAGCACTATAATGTTCTCCTTAATCAATACCACCACTCTTACTCCTTTTCTCCCTTTCCTATTTTTCCTGAACACCTTGTATCCAGGAATATTTAACACCCAGTTCTGCCCTTCTTTGAGTCAGATATCTGTTATAGCCACAACATCATATTTCCACATGGCAATCTGCACCTGTACCTCACCAGTCTTATTAACCACACTCCGTATTCACATACAAGCACATCAACCCTGATGTAAACTTTATTACTTCCTCCCTTACTCAGACCTCAACTAATAACTTTCTAAACCCTACTATAGTGTTATACATCTCTCCCAGTATTCTGTGCACTTTAGAATTCCTCTCTGATGTTTACTCCTGGTTCCCACACACCTGCCAATTTAGTGTAACCCCTCTCCAATAGCACTAACAAAGCACCCTGCAAGGAAATTAGTTCCAGCTCTGTTCAGGTGCAACCGTCCGGCCTGTACAGTTCCCACATTCTCCAGAACTGGTCCCAGTGTCCCAGCAATGCAAACCTCACCGCTTCTGCAGCATCCTCCCAGCCACACATCCATCGGTACTATCCTCCTATTTCTATACTCACTCGCACGGGGTACTGGCCGTAATCCGGAGATTACGACTTTGAGATGGCTAACTTGACCCTGACACCAGGGAGGAAACATACCATCTTGGATGCATGTCTGCGGCCTCAGAAACGCTCGTCTGTTCCCGTGACTATCGAATCTCCTGTCACTGTCAACATTCTAGTCTTCACTGTATCCCCTCCCACCCCCAGTACAGCTGAGACAGCCCGGGTACCATGGCCTTGTCTCTGGCTGCAGTCCCCAGATGAAACATCACTTTCCTCAGTATTGAATACTGGTTGGAGAGTGAGATGCAATCAGGGGTCTCCTGTGCTACCTGCCTGATTCTGCTTGACTGTAATTCTTCTTCCCTTAATCTGTGGGGTGACCACATCTATAACGTGCTCTTCACAAATTACTCAACCCCACGTATACACCACAGAGGCATCCATGGTCCCACCATCTGCAACGTGTACATCATCCCAGACAGCAGGATGAAGAGGAGGTGGGAGTTAAGAAGGGGCATAAGGCAGGAACATAACGTCATCCTGAATGCTGTCGGTGATGCCGGATGCTACGGGCTCTGTCACAGCCGTTCCCATGAGGTGGAGAATGAACTCCTCCCTCAGGCTCAGGGGATGAAGGTAAGCCTGGATCCCGACAGTTCACTGCTGCTCCCTGTCCTGTAAGAGAGAGAGCAGAATGTCAGTGATTGTGTTGCACTGTGTTTGGGAGATATGTCTGCAATAGCTGAATAGCTGGTGGTGTGTGAAGGCAGTGAAAGGTGGATGTGAGGCTGGTATGTAAAGGTGATCTGGAGTATGTAAATGTTAGGTGTGAGTCCTGAGTGTTAAAGACTGCTGATGGGTGAGTGATGGGGGTGTGGTACATTGAGCAGTGTGAGAGGTTGGTGATGTTGGGGGTAGGAGATGCCATGTGGAAATGAATTCACTGACATAGATCACCCGTGTGAGCTCCTTCTACTTCTTCTGGCTCTGCTGCCAGGTCCTGGGGCCAAGCTTCCTGCATTGACCTCCCTGGCCACCTGCTCCCATTCCCTTCGGAGTGCGTTTCTTGATGGTCTCCATCCCACCCCACTGATACATGGCCTCTCTTCTCCTGTCACCCTCCATTACTAAGGCCTCCAGCACTACATCCGTGAATCACAGAGCCCTCTCTCTGTGCTCGTATTCCACCTACCTTTTCTCCAATTGCAGCATTCACAGTCAGCAGCAGCAGCCTCCTGTGACTCAGTGCAGCTTCCCTTTAAGAGGGACAGACTGCCTTTAAGGGCTGAATCCTGGCTGAAACACGTGCTAGACTCAGACACAGCTAAGTCTCCTGTTAAGCGTGCAGACAGACAGCAGCGCGGGTCACCCGGGGCGGCCCCTAAAATTTACGGAAATGAAATGAGGAGGCCCCAGAAATTTTGTATCACCTGCCTCAACTAGCAGATCATGACCGCACTGCTCAAAAAGCGATGCAAACCCGGTTTTCTCTCTCTTTCTATTTTCCTTTCCCTCTTCCCCCCTTTCTCACTCTCTCTCCCTTCACTCTATGACTCCTGCTCATAGAATTAGAGACAGGTGCAGCACTGAAGGAGGCTATTCGGCCCTTTGTGTTAGTGCTGTTTCTTTGAAAGAGCTGTCTAATTATTACCACTCTCCTCCTTTATCCCCAGGCTATTTTTTTCGCCTTTTCCAGTTTTTTTTATTATAATTCCCTTTTGAAAGATATTATTGAATCTGCTTCAATCATGTTTTCGGGCAGTGAATTTCTGATCCCAACAACTCGCTGAGAAGGAAAATTCTCCTCATTTCACCTTTGGTTCTTTGTCAATTACCTTCAATCTGTGTCTTCTTGATACTGAACTTTCTGACACTGGAAACAGTTTCACATTAATTACCCCATCAAAACTCTTCATGATTTTGAATTCGATATTAAATCTCCTCTTACCCTTCACTGCTCTAAAGAGAACAAACCCAGCTTTTCCAATCTCTCCATGTAACTGAATTCCCAGATCCCTGGTACCATATGTTTCAAATTCTGCTATTCCATGTGTCATGTACTGGGATATGCTGTAGTGTTTTCTATAGATTTGGCATAACTTCCCAGTTTTGTTTTCTATGCCTCTATTTATAAAGCCCAGGATCTCATATGCTTTATTAACTGTTGTGCTAACCTGTCCTGTGACCTTCAACGATTTACACATAAACTCCCCAGGTCTCTCTGTTCTTGCACTCCCTTTACAGTTGTAAAATGTAGCTTGTGTTGTCTCTCCACATACATCCTTCTAAAAGGTATTACCTCACATCTCTGCTGTGACAATTCAAATTTCAGAAGATTGAAGACATTGTTTTCAGTCCCTGCTCCAAACTTAATTCCCTAGCTACCGACTCCATACCTCTCCCTGGCAATTGTGTGAGACTAAACCAGACTGTTCACATCTTGGTGTCATATTTGACCCCGAGATGAACTTCTGACCACATCTACACACCTTCACTAAAACAGCCTATCTGCACCTCGAAAATCATAGAAAAATCATAGAATGTTTACAACACAGAAAGAGGCCACTTGGCCCATTGTGTCTCTGCTATCCAAAAAACGACCTCCCCAGCCGAATCCAACCTTCCAGCATTTGGTCCAGAGCTCTGCAGATTAAATCACTTGAGGTGTAGCAAGGCACATTTAAAATGAGATGAGGTTTTCAGCCTCTTCTACCCTTTCAGAAACTGAGTTCCAGAACCCCACCCCACCACACTCTGGGTGATTTTTTTCCTCATCTCCCCTCTAATTTTTCTACCAATCATTTAAATCCATGCCCTCTTGTCACTGATCTCTCTGCTAAGGTGAATAGACCCTTCACCACCACTCTATCCAGGGCCCTCAACGTTTTGTACGTTTCAATCAGATTTCCCCTCAGCCTTCTCTGCTCCAAGGCGAACAACCCCAGCCTATCCAATCATTCCTCAAAGTTGCATTTTCCCAGTCCCGGCAACATGTTTGTAAATCTCCTCTGTACCCTCTCTATTGCAATTACATCCCTTCTGTAATGAGGTGACCAGAACTGCACGCATTACTCAAGTTGTGGCCTAACCAATGATTTATGTAGTTCCAGCATAACCTCCCTGCTCTTATATTCAATACCTCGGCTAGTAAGAGAAAGGATTCCATATGACCTCTTAACCACCTTATCGACCTGTCCTGCTACATTCAGCTATCTGTGGGCATTCACTCTAAGGTCTGTCACTGCCTCTACACTTCTCAGTATTCTCCCATTAATCGTGCATTCCTTTGCCTTATTTGACCTCCCCAAATGCATCATATCGCACTTATCCAGCCTGAATTCAATTTGCCACTTCTCTGCCCATCTGACCTATCCTCCTTGCGATCTGCCACACGGTGAATCTTTGTATCGTCTGCAAACTTCTTGATTATGCCCTATCTTTACTTCCAAATCGTTAATGTATGCGACATAAAGCAGGGGTCCCAGTACTGAGCTGTGTGGAATTTGCTTTTTTTTATTCATTCGTGGGATTTGGGCGTCACTGCCTGGGCCTGTATTTATTGCACATCCCTCATTGCCCTTGAACTGAGTGGCTTGTGAGGCCATTTAAGAGTCCATCACATTGTTGTGGGTCTGGAGTCACATGTGGCCAGACCAGGTAAGGACAGCAGATCTCCTTCCCTAAAGGGCATTAGTGAATAAATGGGATTTTCAAACAATCGACAATGGTTTCATGGTCACCATTAGAGTAGCTGTTTAATTCCAGAACTATTAATTGATTTCAAATTTCATTATGTGGCATGGTGGGATTCGAATCCATGTCCCCAGAGTGTTAACCTGGGTTTGCTGGATTTACAAGTTCAGTGACATTGCCACTACACCACTGTCTCCATTAAATGCTGCTGGAAACATCGTCTAAAACGCCTGTCAACAATTACTCTTTCCTTCCTGCCACTGAGCTAATTTTGCATCCACCTTGCTGCATTTCCCTGGATCCCCTGGGATTTTATTTTTAACAAGTCTGCTATGTGCGCCATTGCTAAAAACTTTGCTAAAATCCAAGTAGACCGCATCAACTACATTAACCTCATCTATCGTCCTTGTTACTTCATCAAATAATCATGCAAGTTAGTCAGACACAATCTTGCCTTAACACATCTAGGGTGATTATCCCTGATGAACCTGTGCCTTTCGAAGTGACAGTTTATCCTGTCTCTCAGAATAGATTGCAATAATTTTCCCACTCTGAGGTTAGACTGACTGGTCTGTAGTTATTCGGTCTATCCTTCGCTCCCTTTTTAAACAGTGGTTCAATGTTATCAGTTCTCCAATCCTCCATCACCACACCTGTATCCAGTGAGAACTGGAAAATCATGGACATACCTTTGGTTATTCCTTCTGTTGCTTCTTTTAACAACCTGGGGTACATTTCATCACGCCATGGTGATTTATCAACTTTCAATGAGGCTAATTCCATTAGTAATTCCTCTCTGCCTATGTTTATCACATCCAATAATTCACACACCTCCTCCTTAACTACAATATCTGCACCGTTCCCCTCTTTTGTGAAGACAGTCACAAAGTATTCATTAAGAACCATATCAGTAACTACTGTTCCTACACATAGGTTACCTTTTCGGTCATTAATGGGCTCTACTCTCTCCTTAGTTGTCCTCTTAGCCTTAATGTATTGAAAGAAATAACATACATGGGTTCATCTTGATTTTGCTTGCCAATATTTTTTTATGATTTCTCCTTGCTTTCGTAAATTCCTTTTTGATATCAGCCTCCACTTTCTATACTCCTCTTGGTTTTCTGTTGTATTGAGTTATCGGTGTGGGACATAAACTTGCCCTTCCTGCTGTATCTTACCCTGTAGGCTCCTTGTCATCCATGGAGCTGGGGAATGAGACTGACTTGATTTATCTACAAAGCGCTGGAACGGACTCGATGAGTTGAAATGTCCCATTCTGCGCCAGAATTGACTAAGGCTCTATGACTCTATGACATGGGTATTCTATTACAACAGCTTTCCTATACTGGGAAATTCACAATTCTGGAGTAATTCACAATGGGGAGTAATTTCTCCTGGTTTTCTCGGCATTGGACAGCAACCAGGCTGTCACTGTGTCCCCACATCCATGTGGAAAGTCTTGTCGGGGTTAGGTGAGGTAAGACACGTTGCCTGGGCGACAGATTTCTTTAGTTGTGTTACTGTTTCTGTGCTCTCTTCAGTCCAAACGGGATAAACCTGGTCATCATCACCATTTGGTGGTTCATAAAGAGGAGTCACAGTCTCAGCAAATCGAGGGATGAGGCTCCGCTGATACCCCACCAGCCTGAGGATAGGACACAGAGCAGGCTTTGAGGTGGACAGGGGTAGACACTGGATGAGGGGCAATTGATACTCCACCAGCCTGAGGATAGGTCAGAGGGCAGTCTGAGGTGGACAGGGGTAGACACTGGATGAGGCTCCACTGATACTCCACCAGCCTGAGCAGAGGACATAGAGCAGGCTTTGAGGCGGACAGGGGTAGACACTGGATGAGGGGCAATTGATACTCCACCAGCCTGAGGACAGGACACAGGGCAGTCTTTGAGGTGGACAGGGGTGGACACTGGATGAGGGTCCACTGATACCCACCAGCATGAGGATAGGACACAGTGCAGGCTTTGAGGGGGACAGGGGTAGACACTGGATGAGGGTCCACTGATACCCACCAGCCTGAGGATAGGACACAGTGCAGTCCTTGAGGTGGACAGGGGTAGACACTGGAATTGTGTCCACTGATACTCCACCAGCCTGAAGATAGGACACTGGGCAGTCTTTGAGGTGGACAAGGGTAGACACTGGATGAGGGTCCACTGATACCCCACCAGCCTGAGGATAGGACACAAGGCTGTCTTTGAGGTGGACAGGGGTATACACTGGATGGTCTCGACCTGATGTTGGTCTGGGCTGATGTTGGATGAGCCAATTTGGACATGTAGAACGATGACACGATGTTACACCAACTGGGCCTTACGTGGATGGTCTTTTAGTCCAGCTCCCAAAGTAACTGCAGTAGTTCCTGTAAAAGGGTTAAATGTGTGGACACGGTCTGTGGTGATGAGGAGGAGACCATCAATTTATTTCAGCAAGCAGGAAAACTGTGAAAGGCTCCGAACGGCCCCGGCCATACGTTTGTGGAAAATAGTGGGGTTATTGTGGAACCCCTTGTGACAGACATGTCCAGGGGTATCTCTGGTCCTCAGAAGTGAATGTGAATTTAAATTGTTTCTCTAGTTTTACTGGGATACTCCAATAAACATTAGAGATATCCAGCGTGGTGAAGACAGCCCTGCCGCTGGGAATCCGGGAGAGTAGGGTTGGTGTCTCTCAGACAACCGAGTTCACACAGAGGTGACTGTGTTGAGTTTGTATGGTCAACAGTCAGTCCCCAGCTGCCATCTGGTTTTGTAACCGGCAAAATCGGACAGTTAGTAGTGAATGTGTCTTTGTGAACTGCACCCTGGTATAACAATAACCTGATAGTGTCTGGAATATATGATATAATCTCAGCTCGGTAAGAATACTGCTTCATGGATCATGCAATGGTCAGTTAATTTCTTCAGGTCTGCTCATGTTTCCACAGTCATCTTTATGGGTTGTGAATACACTCAGTACCGACTCGAGAATCACCTGTACCTCAGGGTGATCAGAGGTGACTGGTTCACACTCCTCTGATATTTTAATCATGAATATTGAGGGTGCAATGGACACCAGAGTAGGGGTATGTTTTAATGTTCTACAATATACAAATATAGAGATAATCAATTACTGCTGATAACCTTTGAGCACATTACTGCCCAGTAGTCCCTGTCCATTATACAGGATCATATAAAAGGAAGACAGGACTTTGACATGAACTCTGTTCCCTCTCCTACACCACTGTAAGATCTGATCTAGGGTCACCACATCCGTGAACTGCGGAGCCCTCTTTCTGTCCTAGTATTCCATTTACCTTCTGTCCAACTGCAGCATTCACAGTCAGCAGCAGCAGCCTCCTGACTGAAAGAGGTAACTTGGCCCATTGTATCTGTGCAGACCGAAAAACGATCCACCCATTCTAATCCCACTTTCAGCATTTGATCTATAGCTCTGCAGATTACGGTACTTGAGGTGTATATCCAGAATCCTGTTGAATGAGTTGAGGGTTTCTGCCTCAACTACACTTTCAGGCAGTGAGTTCCAGACCCCACCACACTCTGTATGAAAAGGTTTTCCTCATCTCCCCTCTTATCTTTCGACTAATCACTTTAAATCTATTCCCCCCTAGTCACTGACCTTTCTACTAAGGTGAACAGACCCTTCACCTCCTCTCTGTCCAGATCCCTCAAAATTATGGACATTTCAGTCCGATCTCCTCTCAGCCTTCTCTATTCCAAAGAGAACAACCCCAGCCTATCCAATCTTTCCTCACAGCTGCATTTTGTCTAGTCCTAGCAACATCCTCATAAATCTCCTCTGTACCCTCTCTAGTGCAATTAGATCCTTTCTGTAATGAGGTGAACAGAATTGCACTCAGTACTCAAGTTGTGGCCCAGCCAATGAGTTATACAGTTCCAGCATAATCTCCCTGCTCTTCTATTCTATACCTCAGCTAATAAAGGAAAGGATTCCATCTGCCTTCTCCACCATATTATTATTGAATCTGCTTCCACCTTGTTTTCAGACAGTGAATTCCAGATCCCAACAACTCGCTGTGTAAGAAAATTCTCCTCATTTCACCTCTGGTTCTTTGTCAATTACCTTCAATCTGTGTCTTCTTAATACTGAACTTTCTGACACTGGAAACATTTTCACACTAATTACCCGATCAAAACCCTTCATGAATTTGAATTCTATATTAAATCCCCTCTTACCCTTCACTGCTCTAAAGAGAAAAATCCCAGCTTTTCCCATCTCTCCATGAGATCCCTGGTACCAATCTAGTAAATCACCTCAGTATCTTCACTAAGTCCTTGTTATCCTTACCAACGTGTGGTGATCAGAATTGGACACAATTCTCCAGCTGGGACCTAACCAATGATGTATAAAAATCAGCATTTCCTCCTGAGTTTTATTACTCTGTGCTGTGTTTATAAAGCCAAGGACACGATATGTTGTTTTTTTTTAGCAGCCTTCTCAGTGTCCGCCTGCCTCAGAAATTAGTACAGCCCGAGGTCTGTCCATGCAACCATCCACATTATTTTGCCTTTCCTCATATTTCCTACCGATATGTATCACTTCACAGTTCAATGTGTAAAGTTCAATCTGCCGGGTGACTGGCCATTTCACCAGTCACTCTCTGTCCTCATTGGGACAGACCAGGCTCCATCCTCAGGCTGTGCTGAGTAAGCGGCTTTCACCCAATGTGGTACTGAACTCCAAATAGAGCAGAAAAGACTCACTTCTATCCCCGGCTTGTGTTAATCCCACCCGGTGTGGCACTGACACACACAGATAGCAGGAAAGACCCAGTTCAATCCCCGGTGTGTCTTAATCCCACCCGGTGTGGTCCTGACCCACACAGAGAGCAGGAAAGACCCAATTCAATCCCTGGCCTGTGTTAATCTCTCCCGGTGGTACTGACCCAGGCACAGAAAGCAGGAAAGATTCAATTCTATCCCTGGACGGTGTTAATCTCACCCGGTGAGGTACTGACCCACACAGAGAGCAGGAAAGACCCAATTCTGTCCCCGGCTTGTGTTAAATCGTCCCGGTGTTGTATTGACCCACACAGAGAGCAGGAAAGACCCAATTCTATCCCCGGCCTCTTAATCCCACACAGTGTGGTACTGACCCACACAGAGAGCAGGAAAGGACCAATTCTATCCCTGATCTGTGTCACTTCCACCCGATGTGGTAATGACCCCCACGTACACACAGAGAGCAGGAAAGGACCATTCTCTCCCTGATCTGTGTCATTCCCACATCGTGTGGTACCGACCCCCATATACACAGACACAGCAAGAAATTTCTATTTCTCTCCCTGGCCTGTGCCAATCCAACATGTTGTGTTAATGACCCCCACACACAGAGCAGGAGATTTCCATCTCTCTCCCTCGCCTGTGTTAATCCAACAAGGTATGTTCCAAGTACAAGTAACGATCAGCCTCTGCTTAAAATTGCTGTCCGTCTATCCCTGATCTGTGTTACTTCCACACAGTGTGGTACTGACCAAACAAACAGAGCAGGAAAGGACTAATTCTCTCCCTCATCTGTGTTAATCCAACATGATGTTTTCCTGAACCATATCAAAGTACAAGTAATGATCAGCCTCTGCTTAAAATTGTTGACCGTCTGTTGTGCATATCAGGTAAGGTTTCAATGGTTTTTGTTTCCACAGACTCAAAGAATCATACAGCACGGAGGAGGCTATTTGGCCCATCGTGTCTGTGCATGCTGTTTGAAGGAGCAATCCCATTTGTCCCTCTCCTCTACATAATTACCACTTCGCTGAAAATCTCCTCTGATACTATTGATTCAATTCTCTTTTTTAAATTTATTATTGAATCTGCTTCACCACTCTTTCAGGTTGTGAATTCCGGTTTATAATAGATCAATGCATTTTTGTTGGCCCATCACCTTAAAAATGTGTCCTCTGGTTACTGACAGTACTTCCAGTGAAACCAAATTCTCTGTCTTTGCTCCATCAAATATTGTTCAAGATTTTGCATATCTCTATTCAATCTCCATTTAACATTACTGCTCTAAAGAGAACAATTCCAGTTTACAGTCAAGGGACACGAGATAGAGGGGAGGGCGTTGAATTCAGCTCGGACTCGAACACAAAACACCATCACCTCCACATTCCCCTCCTCCGAGCCAAACACCATCTAGACTTGGACAGAAATCACCGTTCCTTCATCATCACTGGGTTAAAAGCCTGAAATCCTTTCTGTAACAGCATTGTGGGAACACTTTCACCACACGGACTGCAGTGGTTCAGGATGAAGGCCCATCATTTTCTCATGGTAACCAGGCATGGGGAAGTAATGCCAGCCTTGTCAGTATCACTCATATCTTGAGAACAAATAGACAGGAAATAAAATGGGAATAAAATCAATGTGTTTGTAACTGACTGATTGAAGTGATCAAAGAGAGAGACGTCATAACCCAATATAGTAAATTGTCAGCACAACTCACCTCACCTGGCCCTTGTGTTAGCCTTTCTTCTGTTATCTGTGTGAGGATACAAGTAACAATGAGCCGCTGGCTCAAGAACTGCTGGACATCAATTGTACACGTGAAATAAGGACTCAATGGATTCTGTTACCATAGAATCGGAGAATCACAAAGCATGGAAGCAGTCCATTGTCCCATCGTACCTGTGCCATCTTTGAAAGAGCTTTTTATTTTGCCCCTCTTTCCTCCTCTTTTCCCAAAGCCCTGCAAATCCCCCTCTGCAGCATTTATCCAGTTCCCTTTTGAAACTTGCTCTTGAATCTACTTCCAGCACATCTTCAGGCCGTGTATTCCAGGTTAAAGCAACTCACTGTATAAAAAAATGTTTTCCTTATGGCACCTCTGCATCTTTTGCCAAGTATTTTGAGTCTTGCTATCGGTCCTTTTCCCAAAGGAAACAGTTTACCCTTACTCTGTCAAAACAGCACATAATTGTGATCTGTTCCATTAAATTCCCCCCTTTACCTGATCTACTCTGATTCCTGTTTCTGTAGTCTCCCCATGTTCCTGAACTCCCACATTCCTAGACCATTCCAGTAAATCTCCTCTGCACCTTCTCCAACATTCTGACATCCTTTCTAATAAGTAATGCTCAGAATTGGACACAATTCCTCAGCTGAGACTTAACCAGTGATTTACAAAGTTTCAGTTGACTTCTTTGCTTTTGCACGTTATGCCTCTATTTATAAAGCTCGATATCCTGGATGTGTTTTTAGTAATTTTATCGACTTGTTCTGCTATATTCAAAGACATCTGTTCATGCACCCAATTTAAAATTGCCCCATTTCATTTACATTGCCTCACCTTATTCTTCCTCCCTGACCCCATGTCTGCACTAAATTTCATCTGCTTCATTTCCTCATTTCATCAGTCTCCCTGAATCCTTCTGATATCATCCTCGTTTTTTTTTTGCATTTCCGAGTTTCTGTCACCTGAGTACACTGAAATTATGCCTTTTATATATAAGTAAATGTCACACACAAACACAATACACAGATATATATTTATGTATGTTTCCATAAAGAAGCAATGGCCCGAATACCGACCATTGGGGAGCATCACTGTATAATCCCCTCCACTGTCTGAGCAACAATAGATCACCACTTCCCTCTGTATTCTATCCCTTAGCCAATGTCATATCCACACTGTTACTGCCTCTTGAATCCATGAGGTTCAGACTTCCTAACGAATCTGTTAAATGGCATTTGATTCCACGACTTTTGATTGTTCATATACAAAGTAGCAACCATGCTATCCGCAGCAACACTCTCCATTACTGCATCAAAGAATTTGATCAAGTTTTTCAGACATGATTTGCCACTAATATATCTTCTGGACCTTCTTGTCATTTATAAACTCATGCTATTTAAACCACAAATATCTTGTCCCAGATTACAGACGCTACAAGCTTCTCCAACATTTCAGTGAGGTTAGACTGATGGGTCAGTAGTTCTAGGGTGTAGCCTATATCTACTGTTTTGAACAGGGTGTAGAATTTGCAACACTTCAGTCCTCTGACATCACTGCCATATCCAAGGAGGATTGGACGATTCGGGCCAGTGGCTCCGCTATTTCCAACATTCCTTCCCTCAGCAACCCTCATACATCCCATCTAGACTGGATAATTGTTTATTGCGGTACAGAAAGTGTTGGATTGAAAGGTGTTGACTGAACTTGTTTGTTTAGTGACTGTATTTAATGTAAGTCTCCATGGACCCTAATTGTGTCATTGGAGGGTTTCCCACTTCTATTAATACAGGACTCCTTCCAATGTGTTATCCCGTAGTATCAGCGGGAGCCTCCACCCCGCCCACCCCGACCTCCATCCCTCTCACCGGCACTGACAGGGATAAGTGGCTCCAGAGAGAGGGAGAGGATAGATCAGAATCTGAGAACAATCGATTGGAATGTTACAAAAATGGGTCAGAATCTGAGAACAATCGATTGGAATGTGACAACAATGGAGAGGAGTTTCTCGTGGGTGTCTGACTTTCTTTCTACAAATTATCATCGGCTTTCTTTACAATATCGGATCTATTACGCGCTTTTGACTATTCAAACGATTTACTATCCGGTCCTCATTGTTGGTGTCCCTGGTAAGTCTCTCTCTACCTAGCTATTAATGTTATAACCGATGATTAACTTCAGTACTGTTCTTGTCAATTACTCTGCCCTTCTTGCTAATATTATTGTTCCTGGTTAACCTCTCTATCCAGCTATTAGAACTATAGATCATGTTTCACTGAATTGCTCTTCCTTTTATTTAAATATTGGGAATACTAAATCCACTGCCATCGGTTTCTGTCACAAATTATGTCCCTGTCCACCGACTCTATCACACTCCCTGCCCAATGTCTGAGAACAAACCAGCCTCTTCACAACGTCAGCGATTCCTTTCATCCTAAGCCGACACAGTTCTCATGCTGGACAGGGCACGAGTCCAAGAGTACCCTGCATGGACTGGCAGACTGAACAGGGGTCTGGATGGCATATCAACAACCTGTTCCAGCAGCTTGGAAACTTGGCCTATGCATGTTCACTGACCGCCTGTGTTAGTCACTGTCAGTTAAGCATCCATTCAGCTGGCACAAGGAATCCCCTCTGGGGTTATTTAAAAGGACCGAGCATCCAACTTGCAGGTGAGGGCATTTGACTTACTTCTGCTATTGTAAAGTTAGTGGAGGTGCTGTGGATGGTTTTCTGGAGTTTGTGTTGTGAGCTGCTGCAGACATTCAGAGAGGACAGAGGATTTAGTGATCCAACTCTAGACGAGGTATCGGGACTGTAGTTACAGTGTCTCTGGGTCTGTAACATGATCAACAAATGGAGCAGAGGCTGCAGAGAGGGAAAGCTCTTGATGGGAACCAAATGAGGTCAGTGGAGAGTTAGGATGTATGAACGAAAGCCTGTAAGGAACGAGATAATGAAGTCAGCGTGACTAAGGGAAAGAGTAGGCAGGGAGCAGATGATGAAAGCAAAGGGACTGGTGGTCTGAGGTGTACTTGTTTTAATGCAAGAAGTGTAGTAGGTAAGGCAGATGAGCTTAGGGCCTGGATTAGTACCTGGGAGTATGATGTGATTGCTATTACTGAGACTTGGTTAAGGGAAGGGCATGATTGGCAACTAAATATCCCAGGATACCGATGCTTCAGGCGTGATAGAGAGGGAGGTAAAAGGGGTGGAGGAGTTGCATTACTGGTCAAAGAGGATATCACAGCTGTGCTGAAGGAAGGCACTATGGAGGACTCGAGTTGTGAGGGAATATGGCCAGAACTCAGAAATAGGAAGGGTGTGGTAACAATGTTGGGGCTGTACCACAGGCCTCCCAACAGCGAGCGTGAGATAGAGGTACAAATATGTAAACAGATTATGGTAAGCTGTAGGAGCAACAGGGTGGTGGTGACAGGAGATTTTAATTTTAGAACATAGAACATAGAACATAGAACATTACAGCGCAGTACAGGCCCTTCAGCCTTCGATGTTGCGCCGACCTGTGAAACCATCTGACCTACACTATTCCATTTTCATCCATATGTCTATCCAATGACCACTTAAATGCCCTTAAAGTTGGCGAGTCCACTACTGTTGCAGGCAGGGCGTTCCACGCCCCTACTACTCTCTGTGCAAAGAAACTACCTCTGACATCTGTCCTATATCTATCACCCCTCAACTTAAAGCCACGTCCCCTCGTGTTTGCCATCACCATCCGAGGAAAAAGGCTCTCACTATCCACCCTATCTAACCCTCTGATTATCTTATATGTCTCTATTAAGTCACCTCTTCTCCTCCTTCTCTCTAACGAAAACAACCTCAAGTCCCTCAGCCTTTCCTCATAAGACCTTCCTTCCATACCAGGCAACATCCTAGTAAATCTCCTCTGCACCTTTTCCAAAGCTTCCACATCCTTCCTACAATGCGGTGACCAGAACTGCACGCAATACTCCAGGTGCGGCCGCACCAGAGTTCTGTACAGCTGCAGCATGACCTCGTGGCTCCTAAACTCGATCCCCCTACTAATAAAAGCTAACACACCATATGCCTTCTTAACAGCTCTATTAACCTGGGTGGCAACTTTCAGGGATTTATGTACCTCGAAACCAAGATCTCTCTGCTCATCTACACTACCAAGAATCTTCCCATTAGCCCAGTATTCTGCAATCCTGTTACTCCTTCCGAAGTGAATCACCTCACACGTTTCTGCATTAAACTCAATTTGCCATCTCTCAGCCCAGCTCTGCTGCCTATCTATGTCTCTCTGTACCCTACAACATCCTTCGGCACTATCCACAACTCCACCGACCTTCGTGTCATCCGCAAATTTACCAACCCACCCTTCTACACCCTCATCCAGGTCATTTATAAAAATGACAAACAGCAGTGGCCCCAAAACAGATCCTTGCGGTACACCACAAGAAACTATACTCCAGGATGAACATTTACCATCAACCACCACCCTCTGTCTTCTTTCAGCTAGCCAATTTCTGATCCAAAGCACTAATTCACCTTCAATCCCATACTTCTGTATTTTCTGCAATAGCCTACCGTGGGGAACTTTATCAAACGCCTTACTGAAATCCATATAGACCACATCCACGGCTTTCCCCTCATCCACCTGTTTGGTCACCTTGTCAAAAAACTCAATAAGGTTTGTGAGGCACGACCTACATTTCACAAAACAGTGCTGACTATCTCTAATGAACTTATTCTTTTCAAGATGATTATAAATCCTATCTCTTATAACCTTTTCCAACATTTTACCCACAACCGAAGTAAGACTCACAGGTCTATAATTACCAGGGCTGTCTCTACTCCCCTTCTTGAACAAGGGGACAACATTTGCTATCCTCCAGTCTTCTGGCACTATTCCTGTCTAAAATGACGACATAAAAATCAAGGACAAAGGCTCTGCAATCTCCTCCCTGGCTTCCCAGAGAATCCTAGGATAAATCCCATCTGGCCCAGGGGACTTATCTATTTTCAAACTTTCCAAAATTGCTAACACCTCCTCCTTGTGAACCTCAATCCCATCTAGCCTAGTAGTCTGTATCTCAGTATTCTCCTCGACAACATTTTCTTTCTCCACTGTCAATACTGACGAAAAATATTCATTTAACACTTCCCCTATCTCCTCCGATTCCACACACAACTTCCCACTATTATCCTTGATTGGCCCTAACCTATCTCCAGTTATTCTTTTATTCCTGATATACCTATAGAAAGCCTTAGGGTTTTCTTTGATCCTATCCGCCAATGGCTTCTCGTGTCCTCTCCTTGCTCTTCTTATCTCTCCATTTAGATCTTTCCTGGCTAGCTTGTAACTCTCAAGCGCCCTAACTGAGCCTTCACGTCTCATCCTAACATAAGCCTTCTTCTTCCTCTTGACAAGCTCTTCAACTTCTTTAGTAAACCACGGCTCCCTCGCTCGACAACTTCCTCCCTGCCTCACAGGTACATACTTATCAAGGACACACAGTAGCTGCTCCTTGAATAAGCTCCACATTTCGATTGTGCCCATCCCCTGCAGTTTCCTTCCCCATCCTACGCATCCTAAATCTTGCCTAATCGCATCATAATTTCCTTTCCCGCAGCTATAATTCTTGCCCTGCGGTATATCCCTATCCCTGCCCATCGCTAAGGTAAACCTAACCGAATTGTGATCACCATCACCAAAGTGCTCACCAACTTCTAAATCTAACTCCTGGCCGGGTTCATTACGCAGTACCAAATCCAATGTGGCATCGCCCCTGGTTGGCCTGTCGACATACTGTGTCAGAAAACCCTCCTGCACACACTGGACAAAAACTGACCCATCTAAAGTACTCGAACTATAGTATTTCCAGTCAATATTTGGAAAGTTAAAGTCCCCCATAACCACTACCCTGTTACTCTCGCTCCTGTCAAGAATCCTCTTTGCTATTCTTTCCTCTACATCTCTGGAACTATTTGGAGGTCTATAGAAAACTCCCAACAGGGTGATCTCTCCTCTACTCTTTCTAACCTCGGCCCAGAATACCTCAGTAGACGAGTCCTCAAACGTCCTTTCTGCCGCTGTAATACTTTCCTTGATTAACAATGCCACACACCGCCCTCTTTTACCATCTTCTCTGTTCTTAGTGAAACATCTAAATCCCGGATCCCGCAACATCCATTCCTGTCCCTGCTCTACCCATGTCTCTGAAATGGCCACAGCATTGAGTGGGATTCACTTAATGTTAGAGGTCTAGATGGAGCAGAATTTGTAAGGAGCATCCAGGAGGGTTTTCTAGAGCAGGATGTAAATAGTCCAACTCGGGAAGGGGCCAAACTGGACTTGGTGTTGGGGAATGAGCCAGGCCAGGTGGTTGAAGTTTCAGTAGGGGACTACTTTGGGAATAGTGATCACAATTCCGTAAGTTTTAGAATACTCATGGGCAAAGACGAGAGTGGTCCTAAAGGACGAGTGCTAAATTGGGGGAAGGCCAACTATACCAAAATTCGGCAGGAGCTGGGGAATGTAGATTGGGAGCAGCTGTTTGAAGGTAAATCCACATTTGATATGTGGGAGGCTTTTAAAGAGAGGTTGATTAGCGTGCAGGAGAGACATGTTCCTGTGAAAATGAGGGATAGAAATGGCAAGATTAGGGAACCATGGATGACAGGTGAAATTGTGAGACTAGCTAAGAGGAAAAAGGAAGCATACATAAGGTGTAGGCGGCTGATGAAAGACGAAGATTTGAAAGAATATCGGGATTGTAGGCGCAATCTGAAACGAGGAATTAAGAGGGCTAAAAGGGGTCATGAAATATCTTTAGCAAACAGGGTTAAAGAAAATCCCAAAGCATTTTATTCATATATAAGGAGCAAGAGGGTAACTGGAGAAAGGATTGGCACACTAAAGGACAAAGGAGGAATGTTATGCGTGGAGTCAGAGAAAATGGGTGAGATTCTGAACGAGTACTTTGCATCGGTATTCACCGAGGAGAGGGACATGACGGATGTTGAGGTTAGGGACAGATGTTTGATTACTCTAGGTCAAGTCGGCATAAGGAGGGAAGAAGTGTTGGGTATTCTAAAAGGCATTATGGTGGACAAGTCCCCAGGTCCGGATGGGATCTATCCCAGATTTCTGTGGGAAGCGAGAGAGGAAATAGTTGGGGCCTTAACAGATATCTTTGCAACATCCTTAAACACGAGTGAGGTCCCGGAGGACTGGAGAATTGCTAATGTTGTCCCCTTGCTTAAGAAGGGTAGCAGGGAAAATCCAGGTAATTATAGACCGGTGAGTCTGACGTCAGTGGTAGGGAAGCTGCTGGAGAAGATACTGAGGGATAGGATCTATCCCCATCTGGAGGAAAATGGGCTTATCAGTGATAGGCAACATGGTTTTGTGCAGGGAAGGTCATGTCTTACCAACTTAATAGAATTCTTTGAGGAAGTGACAAAGTTGATTGATGAGGGAAGGGCTGTAGATGTCACATACATGGACTTCAGTAAGGCGTTTGATAAGGTTCCCCATGGTAGGCTGATGGAGAAAGTGAAGGCGCATGGGGTCCAAGGTGTACTAGCTAGATGGATAAAGAACTGGCTGGGCAACAGGAGACAGAGAGTAACAGTGGAAGGGAGTTTCTCAAAATGGAGACGTGTGACCAGTGGTGTTCCACAGGGATCCGTGCTGGGACCACTGTTGTTTGTGATATACATAAATGATTAGGAGGAAAGTATAGGTGGTCTGATTAGCAAGTTTGCAGACGACACTAAGATTGGAGGAGTAGCAGATAGTGAAGGGGACTGTCAGAGAATACAGCAGAATATAGATAGATTGGAGAGTTGGGCAGATAAATGGCAGATGGAGTTCAATCAGGGCAAATGCGAGGTGATGCATTTTGGAAGATCCAATTCAAGAGTGAACTATACAGTAAATGGAAAAGTCCTGGGGAAAATTGATGTACAGAGAGATTTGGGTGTTCAGGTCCATTGTTCCCTGAAGGTGGCAACGCAGGTCAATAGAGTGGTCAAGAAGGCATACGGCATGTTTTCCTTCATCGGACGGGGTATTGAGTACAAGAGTTGGCAGGTCATGTTACAGTTGTATAGGACTTTGGTTCGGCCACATTTGGAATACTGCGTGCAGTTCTGGTCGCCACATTACCAAAAGGATGTGGATGCTTTGGAGAGGGTGCAGAGGAGGTTCACCAGGATGTTGCCTGGTATGGAGGGCGCTAGCTATGAAGAGAGGTTGAGTAGATTAGGATTATTTTCATTCGAAAGACGGAGTTTCTGGGGGGACCTGATTGAGGTGTACAAAATCATGAGAGGTATAGACAGGGTGGATAGCAAGAAGCTTTTTCCCAGAGTGGGGGATTCAATTACAAGGGGGCACGAGTTCAAAGTGAGAGGGGAAAAGTTTAGGGGGGATATGCGTGGAAAGTTCTTTACGCAGATGGTGGTGGGTGCATGGAACGCATTGCCAGCGGAGGTGGTAGACGCGGGCACGATAACATCTTTTCAGATGTATCTAGACAGATACATGAATGGGTAGGAAGTAAAGAGATACAGACCCTTGGAAAATAGGCGACAGGTTTAGATAGAGGATTTGGATCAGCGTAGGCTTGGAGGGCCGAAGGGCCTGTTCCTGTGCTGTAATTTTCTTTGTTCTTTGTTCTTTGTTCTTTGTAAAGAGGGAGGGGGCTTTCCACTACCCACCCCGGGTTTCCCAAGAGCACTTTTCCTACCTGCACCTAACCCAGGAGCAGTGTGTGAGGTGACTCTGATTCAATAAGGAGGTGGTCACATAGCAGTGTCCCCTCCTGTAACACGACCTGGAGCCTCACACCAGGGTGAGGACGGAGCTGTCCATAGCCGTTAAGGTCACAGTTTCATTGAACTTCTATGTATCAGGATCTTCCCATGCAGCAGCGTGTGACGTATCCATTGTCTATCTCTATGCTGTCCAATGATGTATCTGCTGGTTAATGGAGGCCATCTATGTCGGGTGAGGTGATTATATCATTTTCACCTCCGCAGGGTGAAGCAGGGTGAGAGGTCACGTGGCTTTGTCAGGGTAGCGGGATTCCTGCTGGTGGAGGTGGCTCTGCGCGGCCCGAATGTCAACGGGGAGAGGTACAGGAACTGAAAGAACTCTCACTCCATTAATGTACAGTTAGTGTGTGAGCATGCCCAGTACATCATGTTGGTCAATGTCCACATCCTGTCAGCAGTCATCACACCTTCATTCTGAAGCAGGCATCCGGTCCCAACGCTTCGGGCCTCTCTGCAGAACCAGAATGTGGCTCCTCGGAGACAATGACTACCTCACTCTGTGCATCACTCCTAATTCTACCCCCAGCATGAATGCCAACAAACCGCATGAAAATAACCCGTGTATAACGTGAGCAATGGAGTCACCAGGAACATGGTGGAACAGACCATCGGTGTGATGAAGCAATGTTTCTGATGTCTGAACCGCTCGGGGGAGCCCTCCAGTACTCACTGGAGCAGGTGTCCAAGTTCATGGTGTTCTGCTGTATCCTTCATATCATCACCATCATGAGGACACAGGCATTGGCACCAGGAATCCGGAGGCTACCTCAGGAGGAGGAGTGAGGGAGGATATTTCCTGGATGCCTTTGAACCGGGCAGGCTGTCGGAGAGACCCTGCTAGAATTTCGGTTCCCACTAGGACAACTTCCCTTTCCCACCATGGATCCTCCATTCTCCCCCATTACACCCATCTGAGACGCCCCATCACAGTGTCCTGCAATAAAAAAACACCAACAAAAACCTTTTCATTGACATCTTTATCCAATAACATATCCAATTATACAAGCAAAGCTGAACTATTCACCCTTGAATATTCCCTTAGTGCCTGTCTTGTGGATCCCTCGACTTGCCTAGTGCTCCTACACAGTGTTTCCCCAGTGACTGCAGCATGGCTGGTGGAAGGCTGCTGACTTTCACTGGGGGAGACTGCAGATGGCCTTGCAGGACGTCCTCGAGCAGCTCAGGGCCTTGAGGGCACGGATTCAGACTGCACCACCACGACATGGGCAGCAGCAGCCTGGGCTGGCTAATGGGTAACAACAAGGACATTGGTGGAGTGCCAGTGAAAGGAGAACAAATACTGTCATCCTGAGAGAGGACAGCAGGTTCATACTCCACGGAGACACTGTCACTCCCACGGGGCGACATCTCAGTAATCTCAGTAATCTACTGGATCACAGATTGCTGGACTGTTGTGAGAGCCTGCAAACCCCTTTGAACACCGAGATCCACAGCCATGATGACAGCAGTCTGATCCTGCATGGCAGCAAGCAGTCTGAGTTTCCACTGCATCACAGAGACGTTGGGTGTCTGCCGTCTGTGCTGCAGTGGAAGCTGAGACAATGGTCACCAGACACTGCATCAAGGCTGGGTCCGCTAGTGCTGTCATGGAGTTAGTAACCACTTCCATAGGGGAAAAAATGGGCTTCAAGCTCTGTGCAATGTCCTGTGCCATGTTGGAGCTGGATTCCTCCATGTTCTTTGATAGTGACAACAGACTGTCTGACAGGCCTGTCAATGGACAAAGTATCTCAGTGTCCATATCCATCATCATTCTCCTGTATGCTGCTCCAGCAAAGTTCATATCTGAGTCCTGTGTATTATAACTCGTTTGTGACATTGCCCTCCGGTCATCTTACGCATGAACTATCCTTTCCCCCTGGCCTGGCGGCAGCTCACTCGTGCTCGGTAACTCACCACGTGTAGATTCTGACTCTTTACCAGCCTCAAAAGCACACACAGTGTAAGTATTTGATCTGTTGTCTGTGAGTATCAGACCAAGTGATGGGGCTTCACCATCAGTGCTGTGCTGCTGCTCTCTCTCTGTCTCCTGGAGCTGCTGTGACTGGGAAGCTGGCAGTTTTCAGTTATCGTTGGAAAGTATAAATCAGAATTGGAAGGTTGGGGTGTGGGATTGGGGGTGGGATGGAAAGCAGGAGGTCCATGGTCCCACCATCTGCAGCTTGTAGATCATCCCAGACAGCAGGATGAGGGGGAGGTGGGAGTTAAAAAGGGACATAAGGCAGGAACATAGCAACTGCCTGAATGCTGTCGGCGAGGCCGGATGCCACGGGCTCTGTGACAGCCAGTCCCATGATGTGGAGAACCATCTCCTCCCTCAGGCTCAGGGGATGAAGATATGCCTGGCCCCCGCCAGTTCACTCCTGCCCCCTGTGATTATGGGCTACCTTGTCCTGTAAGAGAGGGGGTGGAATATCAGTAATTGTGTTTCATAGTGTTTGTGTGATGTGCCTTCCATAGCTCAATAGCTGGTGGTATGTGGAGACAGTGAGATGTGGGTGTGAGGCTGGTATCAGTGGAAGGTGTGTGAGGGTGAGGTGGAGTATGTGAATGTTATGTGTGAGTCCTGAGTGTTAGGGACAGCTGATGGGTGAGTGATGGGGGTGTGGTACATTGAGCAGTGTGAGAGGCTGAAAGATATTATTGAATCTGCTTCCATCATGTTTTCAGGCAATGAATTCCAGATCAAAACAACTTGCTGTGGAAGAAAATTCTCCTCATTTCACCTCTGGTTCTTTGTCAATTACCTTCAATCTGTGTCTTCTTAATACTGCACTTTCTGACACTGGAAACAGTTTCACATTAATTACCCTATCAAAACCCCTCATGATTTTGAATTCCATATTAAATCTCCCCTTACCCGTCAGTGCTCTAAAGCAAACAATCCCAGCTTTTCAAATTTCTCAACGTAAATGAATTCCCAGATCCCTGGTACCATTCCAGAAAATCACCTCAGTATCTTCACTGAGTCCTTGACATCCTTACCAAACCGTGGTGATCAGAATTGGACACAATTCTCCAGCTGGGACCTAACCATTGATGTATAAACATCAGCATTTCCTCCAGAGTTTTATTACTCTGTATCTCTCTCTCTCACACCAAAGACACTACATGTTACCTTCAAAGATCTGTGTGTGTACACGCCACTTCTCTCTAATCCTTCACCCGATCTATAATGGTACCATTGAGTTTATATTGTTTCACCTCATATTTCCTACCCAAATGTCTCACTTCACACTTCACTGTGTTAAATTACATCTGCCATGTTCCTGCCCATTTCACCAGTCAGTCTCTGTCCTCCTGAAGTCTGTTACTATCCTTCAGACTGTTTATTAACATTTCTGAGATTCCTGCCCTCTGAAAACTTTGACATTATCCTCTCTGTACACAAGCCCATTGCATTAACATACAGCAACAGTGATCCCAACAGTAACCCTGCGGAACCCCACTGTGTACTTCCCTCCAGACTGATCAACAACCATTCTCTACTACTGTCTTCTTTCTGTCACTGACCTAATTTCCTGCATGCTGACATTGAGAATAAAAAAAGGACTTCCATTTATGTAACGCCTTCATGATCACTGCATGTCCCAAAGCGATTTACAACCAACGAGTCGTTTTTAACGTTTAGTCAGTCTTGTAAATGCAGGAAAAACAAAGTCAATTCCCGCACAGCAAGATCCCACAAGTAGCAGTGTGATCATGATCAGATCTGTTTTTGTGATGTTGAATTGAGGGGTAAATGTTGACCAGGACACTGGGAATAATTCCCCTGACCTTCAAAATAATTCCATGGGATCTTTACATCCACCTGAATGGGCAACACGGGGCCTGGCTTTACCTTTTCGTTGATAAGGCGGTACCTCTGACAGTGAAACACTCCCTCAGTACTGCACTGCAGTGTCAGCCTTGATTCTTGTGATCAAGTCCTGCAGTGACACTTGATCCTAGACGCTTGTGATTGAAAGGGGAGAGAGCGACAAACTGAGCCACTGCTGACATTGGTCCTTTAATCCCATGTGTTTCTAATTTGGTAACACGGCTGTTATGTGGTAATTTATCAAACAGCTGCTGAAAGGATAGGAATATTGGGAAAGTACAGGCTGGAACAATCAGAGAATCATAGAATAGCACAGCCCTGAATGATGTCATTCGGCCCATCAAGTCAGTGCTGAACCCTTTCAAAGAACAATCCAGTTAGTCCCACTCCCCGACTCTTTCACTATATCCGAACATTTTTTCTTCTTCAGATATTTATCCAATTCCCTTTTGGGATATACTACTGAATCTGTATCCATCAGCCTATCAGACAGTGCATCCCAAATCCAAACTGCTCAGAAACAAAAATCCTCATGTCTGCTTCTTTTACCAATCGCCTTAAATCTGTGTCTCTGATTACCGGTCCCTTGGACATTGGAAACAGTTTCTCTTTATTAAATTTATCTAAACCCTTCCTAATGTTAAACAGCTCAATCGAATCTCCTCTGAAAGTTCTCTGCTCGAAGCAGAACAACCCCAGCTACATAACTGTCATCCCTCATGCCTGCACAAATTCTCGTAAAACAGTTCTGTACCCTCTCCGAAGGCTTCATGTCCTTCCTAAAGTGTGGTTCCCAGTATTCGACACAAGACTTCAGGTGCAGCTGAACTAGTATTTTATATATGTTTCACATAATGTCCTTGCTTTTGCTTTTTTTGCCTCTATTTATAAAACCGAGGATCCCATATATTTATTAACGGTTTGGCTACAAAGATTTGTGTACAAATACTCCAGGTGTCTCTGTTATTTCACCACCTTTATAGTTATACCATTTAACTTGTATTGTCTCTCCTCATTCCTCCTTTCAAAATGTATTACCTCACACATCTGCAATGCCAATTAAATATTGAGAAGATTGAAGACATTGTTTTCTGTCTCTGCTTCAAATATTTCCTAGCTACATACTCCATCCCTCTCCTTTGTAAATGTTTGAGACGAAAAGCCAAACTGTTCACACACTTTGTTACATAGTTAACCTTGAGATGCCTTGCGATGAGCTTCTGACCAAATATTCACACCATCAGTAAAATGGCTTATTTCCACCCGTGGTGGAGTTGCATTTCTGGTTAAAAAGGAAAGTAATACAATAGTGAGGAAGGATATGAGAGCTGATGATGCGGAGTCTGTATGGGTAGAGCTGAGAAACACTAAGGGGCCAAAAACGTTAGTGGGGGTTATATATAGACCCCAAACTGTGGTGGTGATGTGGGAATGGTATTAAACAGGAAATTAGAGATGCATGCGATAAAGCAACATCTGTAATTATGGGTGACTTAAATCTGCATATAGATTGGTCAAATCAAATTTGTCACAATAACGTCGAGGAGGAATTACTGGAGTGTATACGGGATGGTTTTCTGGACCAATACGTTGAGGAACCAAATAGAGAACAGGCCATCCCAGACTGGGTATTGTGTAAAGAGAGAGGAAAAATTGGCAATCTAGTTGTGTGAAATCCCTTGAGGATGAGCGACCATAATATAATAGAATTATTCATGAAGAAAGCCAACAGTGACGTCAGAGGAGAGCTGCAAGCTGATTGGTTGGGTGAGTAGCAGCTATTAGTGCATGTAGATATCTTTAAAAAAGTGAAAAGTTTATTTTTGTGGGAAAAGAATTCTGGTGATCAGGTGAGTACTACTGAAGTGTTTCTTTTTTTAATTATTAAGAACCTTAGATTGAAGTGGGCAGAACAAGGCCCCTCATGTAATTAGTATTTTTTTTAAATTAAGGGTGTAACTAATTAGTCTAAGGGTAGGTCATGACAGGAGAGTTCAGCCCCGTGATCTGCTACTCCTGCCCTTTGTGGGAAATCAGGGATGCTTCCAGTGTCCCTAGTGAGCATGTGTGCAGGAAGTGGATCCATCTGCAACTACTGGCGACCCGCATTATGGAGATGGAGCTGCAGGAGAATTCACTGTGGAGCATCCATAATGCTGAGGAAGTCGTGGATAACATGTTTAGCGAGGTGGTCACACCGCAGATAATAGCTGCACAGGCAGAAAAGGGATGTGTGACCACCAGACAGAGTAGTAGGCACAGGCAGGTAGTGCAGGAGTCCCTTGTGGCCACCACCTCTCAAACAGATAGACCGCTTTGGATACTGTTGGGGGGATGACCTCCCAGGGGAAAGCAGCAACAGCCAGGCCCATGGGACCACAGAGGGCTCTGCCTCACAGCAGGGCAGGAAAAGGGGTGTAAGAGCTATCGTGATAGGAAATTCTATCGTAAGAGGTGCAGGTAGGCGTTTCTGTGGACGCAAAAGAGGCATCAGGATGGTATGTTGCCTCCCTGCTGCGAGGGTCAAGGATGTCTCGGAGTGGCTGCAGGAAATTCTGAAAGGAGAGAGTGAGCAGCCAGAGGCCGTGGTCCATATTGGTGCTAACGACATAGACAGGAAGAGAGTAAAGGTCCTGCAAAGTGAATATAGGGAGTTAGGCAGAAGGTTAAAAAGTAGAACCTCTAGGGGTAATCTCAGGATTTGGCCTAACCATCAGCCTCAAGAAAATGAACATCATGGGACAGGATGTCAGAAATCCTCCATCCATCAATATCGGCGGCCACGCTCTGGAAGTGGTTCAAGAGTTCACCTGCCTAGGCTCAACTGTCACCAGTTACCTGTCTCTAGATGCAGAAATCAACAAGCGCACGGGAAAGGCTTCGACTGCTATGTCCAAACTGGCCAAGAGAGTGTGGCAAAATGGCGCACTGACACGGAACACAAAAGTCCGAGTATATCAAGCCTGTGTCCTCAGTACCTTGCTCTATGGCAGCGAGGCCTGGACAACGTATGTTAGCCAAGAGCGACGTCTCAATTCAGTCCATCTTCACTGCCTCCGGAGAATACTTGGCATCAGGTGGCAGGACCGTATCTCCAACACAGAAGTCCTCGAGGCGGCCAACATCCCCAGCTTATACACACTACTGAGTTAGCGGCGCTTGAGATGGCTTGGCCATGTGAGCCGCATGGAAGATGGCAGGATCCCCAAAGAAACTTTGTACAGCGAGCTCGCCACTGGTATCAGACCCACCGGCCGTCCATGTCTCTGCTTTAAAGACGTCTGCAAATGCGACATAAAGTCCTGTGACATTGATCACAAGTCGTGGGAGTCAGTTGCCAGCGATCGCCAGAGCTGGCGGGCAGCCATAAAGGAGGGGCTAAAATGTGGCGAGTCGAAGAGACTTCACAGTTGGCAGGAAAAAAGGCAGAAGCGCAAGGGGAGAGCCAACTATGTAACAGCCCCGACAGACAAATTTTTCTGCAGCACCTGTGGGAGAGCCTGTCACTCGAGAATTGGCCTTTTTAGCCACTCCAGGCGCTGCTGCACAAACCACTGACCACCTCCAGGCGCTTACCCATTGTCTCTCGAGGTAAGGAGGCCAAAGACAAAGAGGAAGAAGAATCTCAGGATTACTCCCTGTGCCACGTGCTCGTGAGGATAGGAATAGGAGGATTAAGGAAATGAAAGTGTGGCTGAAGAGCTGGTGTAGGCGGGAGGGCTTCAGCTACTTGGATCATTTGGATCTCTTCTGGTGCAGAGGTGACCTGTTGAAGAGGGTCGGATTGCATCTAAACTAGAAGGGGACCAATATCCTTGCGGGGAGGTTTGTTAGTACGACTCGGGAGGGTTTAAATTAGTCTTGCAGAGAGGTGGGACTCAAAGTAGTAGTCTCTCCGATGACATAGTTAAGGTAAATGTAGAGGTTAATGCAAGCAAGTCCAGTAGGCGGGCCTGGCAGTGGCCTGACAGGGAGCGTGGAAGGTCTGGTCGACTAAACTGCAAGTGGTTAGCACCGCAGCCTCACAGCTCCAGGGACCCGGGTTCGATTCTGGGTACAGCCTGTGCGGAGTTTGCAAGTTCTCCCTGTGTCTGCGTGGGTTTCCTCCGGGTGCTCCGGTTTCCTCCCACATGCCAAAGACTTGCACGTTGATAGGTTAATTGGCCATTATAAATTGCCCCTAGTATAGGTAGGTGGTAGGGAAATATATAGGGACAGGTGGGGATGTGATAGGAATATGGGATTAGTGTAGGATTAGTATGAATGTGTGGTTGATGGTCGGCACAGACTCGGTGGGCCGAAGGGCCTGTTTCAGTGCTGTATCTCTAAACTAAACTACTTTAATGCAAGAGGCCTTACAGCTAAGGCAGATGAACTCAGAGCATGGATCAGTACATGGGATTGTGTTATTATAGCTATTACAGAAACGTGGTTGAGGGATAGGCAAGACTGGCGGCTCAATGTTATGGTGTCCCGATGCTTCAGTCGGAGGGAAGAGAGGATGGGGAGTTGCACAATTGATTAGGGAGCACATCACGGCAGTAGTTAGAGAGGATATCCCGCGGGGAAAGTCCAGTGAGGCCAAATGAGTGGAGCTTAGAAATAAGCAAGTGGTGATCTCTTTGATGGGATTATACTATAGGCCCCCCAATAGTCAGAGGGAATTGGAGGAGCATATATGCAGGGAAATCACAGATAGGTGTAGGAATTATAGGGTTGTAATAGTAAGTGATTTTAACTTACCTAATATTGACTGGGACTGCCTTGGTGCTAAGGGATCAGATGGGCAAGAATTTGTTAAGTGTGTCCAGGATAGTTTTATGAAACAGTATATGGATGGCCCTACGAGAGAAAAGGCTACACTCGACCTCCTCTTTGGAAATGAGGATGGGCAGGTGGATGATGTGTCAGTGAGGGAGCACTTTGGGACCAGTGACCATAACTCTATTAGCTTCAAGATAGTTATGGAAGAGGAAGGACTGGTCCTCAGGTTGAAGTCCGAAATTGGAGGAAGGTTAATTTTGATAGCATCAGACAGGAACTCTCAAAAGTTGAATGAAAGGGCTGTGTACAGGTAACGGGACGTCTGGCAAGTGGGAGGCTTTTAAAAGTGAGATAGGAAGAGTTATGGGCCGGCATATTCCTGTTAGATGGAAGGGCAAGGCTGGCAAGTTTAGGGAACCTTGTTTGATGAGGGATGTTGAGTGTCTGGTCAGGACAAAGAAGGAGGCATATGTCAGGTATAGGCAGCTGGGGATCAAACGAGTCCCTCCAGGAAAAGAGTGGATGTAGGAGTACACTCAAGAAAGAAATTAGGAGGGAGAAAAGGGGCCATGAGATTTCCCTGGCAGATAAGATAATGGAGAATCCTAAAATATTCTATAAGTATATTAAGAGTAAAAGGGTAGCTAGGGTGAGAGTCGGTCCCCTTAAGGATCAGTGTGATAATCTACTTGTGCAGCCACGGGAAATGGGCGAGGTCTTAAATGTATACTTCTCGTCTTTATTTACCATGGAGATGACATGGAAGCTACTGAGTTCAAGGGAGGGAACAGCGATATCCTGGAGCATATGAACATTGCAAAGGAGGCGGTGTTGGAGGTTTTGAAGCGCATTAAGGTAGATAAATCCCCAGGGCCTGACCAGGTGTATCCTAGGATGCTATGGGAAGAAAGGAAGGATATTCCTGGAGCCCGAGCAGAGATTTCTACATTATCGTTAGCCATGGGAGAGGTACAGGAAGACCGGAGGATAGCTAATGTTGTGCCTTTATTTAATAAGGGCAGCAGTGATAAGCCAGGGAACTACAGGCCGGTGAGCCTTCCATCAGTGGTGGGAAAGTTATTGGAAGGGATTCTGACAGACAGGGTTTATATGCATTTGGAAAGGCAACGTCTGATTAGAGATAGTCAGCATGGCTTTGTGCATGGGAATCATGTCTCAGGAATTTGATTGCGTTTTTTGAGGAGGTGACCAAAAGGATTGTCGAGGGCAGGGCGATGGACGTTTTCTACATGGACTTTAACAAGGCCTTTGACAAGGTCCCGCATGGTCGAGTGGTCCAGAAGGTTCAAACACATGGGATCCAGGATGTGCTAGCCAATTGGATACAAATTTGGCTTGGTGATCGGATGGTAGTGGGGGGTTGTTTTTCAGATTAGAGGCTGGTGACCAGTGGTGTGCCGCAGGGATTGGTTCTGGGTCCTCTCTTGTTTGTCATATATATTAATGACTTGGATGTGAATGTAGGGGGTATGATTGGTAAGTTTGCAGATGATACAAAAAATGATGGAATAGTAGAAAGTGAAGAAGCTTGTCTGAGGTTACAACAGGATATAGATAAACTTGGAAAGTGGGCAAGGGATTGGCAAATGGAATTTAATGCAGACAAGTGCGAAGTAATGCATTTTGGGAAATTAAACCAGGGCAGGACATATACAGTGAATGACAGGGCCTGGGGAGTGTTGTTGAGCAGAGAGAACTTGGGGTGCAAGTGCGAGTTCCCTGAATGTGGCAACACAGGTAGACAGGGTGGTGAAGAAGGTGTATGGCATGCTTGTCTTCATCAACTGCGGCATGGAGTACAAGAGTTGGGACGTCATGTTACAGTTGTACATAACATTGGTTATTCCGCATTTGGAGTGCAGTGTGCAGTTCTGGTCGCAACACTACAGGAAAGATGTGATTAAGCTAGAGAGGTTGCAGAAAAGATTCATAAGGATGTTGCCTGGTTTGGAGGGCTTGAGTTATAATGAGAGATTGGGTAGGCTGGGTCTGTTTTCACTGGAGCAAAGACGGCTGAGATGGGACATGATGGAGGTATATAAAATTATGAGAGGCATAGACAGAGCAGGTAGCCAGAGTCTGTTTCCCATGGTAGGGGTGACTAACACTGGAGGGCATAGATTTAAGATGAAAGGGAGTAGGTTTAAAGGGGATTAAAAGGGTAAATTTTTCACACAAAGAATATTGCGTATCTGGAATGAGCTGCCAGAGGAGGTGGTGGAGGCAGGACCAGCAGCAACATTTAAGAGTCATCTGGACAGGTATTTGAATGAGCAAAGCATAGACGGATATGGAATTAATGCAGGCACGTGGAATCAGTATAGATCGGCATTATGGTCGGCATGGACGCAGTGGGCCGAACAGCCTGTTTCTATGCTGCACGAATCTATGACTCTAAGATGGATAGTGACGTAGTTGATTCTGAGACGAGGGTCGTGAATCTTAATAAAGGAAAGTATGAAGGTATGAGGCACGAGTTGGCTATGATGGATTGGGAAACGTTACTTAAAGGGATGATGGTGGAAAGGCAATGGCAATATTCAAAGAGTGCATTGATGAACTGCAACAATTGTTTACTGCTGTCTGGTGCAAAAGTAAAATGGGAAAGGTAGCCAAACCATGGCTTGCAAGGAAAATAAGAGATAGTATTAGATTCACGGAAGAGGCATATACATTCCACAGAAAGGAATAACAGACCTGAGGATTGGGAGCGGTTTAGAATTCAGCAAAGGAGGACCAATGGATTGATTAATAAGGGGGAAAATAAAGTACATGAGTAAGCTTGCAGGGAACATACAACCTGACTGTAAAGGTTTCTGTAGGTATGTGAAGAGGAAAGGATTGGTTCAGACAAATGTAGGTCCTTACAGTTAGAAACATGGGAATTTATTATGGGAAACAAAGAAATGGCTAACCAACTAAATGCAGACTTTGATTCTGTCTTCACAAAGGATGGCACAAATATCTTACCAGAAATGTTGGGGAACACAGGGTTTAGTGAGAGGAAGGAACCGAAGGAAATCAGTATTAGTAGAGAAAGTGTGTTGGGGAAGTTGATGGTATTGAAGGCCGCTAAATCCTCAGGGCCTGAAAATCTACATCCCAGATTACTTAAGGAAGTGACCTAGAAATACTGGATGCATTGGTGGTCATCTTTCAAGATTCTATAGACTTTGGAACAGTTCCAGCTGATTGGAGGGCAGCTAATGTAACCCCACCATTTAAAAAGGGAGGTAGAAATAAAGCAGGGCATTATAGACAAGTCAGCCTGACGTCGGTAGTGGGGAAAATTCTAGAGTCCATTATCAAAGATTTGATAGCAGAGCACTTGGAGAACAGTGTTAGAATCGGATAGAGTCAGCATGGATTTACGAAAGGGAAATCATGCTTGATAAATCTATTAGAATTCTTCGAATATGTAACTAATAGAGTGGATGAGGGGGATCCAGATAATATGTTTTATTTGGACTTTCAGAATGCTTTCGACAAAGTCCCACATAAGAGATTAGTGAGTAAAATTAAAGCGCATGGGATTAGTGGTAGTGTATTGCGATAGATAGAACATTGGTTGGCAGATGGAAAAAAAGAGTAGTGATAAACGAATCTTTTTCCAAATGGCAGGCAGTGATTAGTGGGGTACCACAGGGATCGGTGCTGGGGCCCCAGCTATTCACACTCCATATTTATGATTTAGATGAGGGAACTAAATGTAATATCTCCAAATTTTCAGAAGGCACAAAACTGGGTGGGAGGGTGAGTTGTGAGGAGGATGCAGAGAGGCTTCCGGGTGATTTGGACAAGTTGAGTGAGTGGGCTATTGCATGGCAGATGCAGTATAATGTGAATAAATGAGAGGTTATCCACTTTGTTAGCAAAAACAGGAAGGCAGATTATTATCTGAACGGCGATAAACTGAGAGAGGGGAGTATGCAACGAGACCTGGGTGTTCTCGTACACCAGTCACTGAAGGTAAGCATGCAGGTGCAACAGGCAGTAGAAAAAGGCGAATGTTATGTTGGCCTTCATAGAGTCAGGATTCTAGTACAGGAGCAGGGATGTCTTGCTGCAATTATACAGGGCTTTGGTGAGGCCGCACTTGGATATTGTGTGCAGTTTTGGTCTCCTTCTCCGAGAAAGGATGTTCCTGCTATAGCGTGAGTGCAATGAAGGTTTATCAGACTGATTCCTGGGATGCCGGGACTGACGTATGAGGAGAGATAGGATTATATTCGGAAGAGTGAAGAGGGATCTCATAGAAAATTATAACATTCTACTACTTCCACCATTCCATCCCTCAGCAACCCTCATGCATCCCATCCAGACTGGGTAAATGATCTACTTTATTGTGGTACAAAAAGTGCTGTATTGAAAAGGGTTAACTGAATCTGTTTGTTCAGTGACTGCAAATAATGTCAGTCTCCATGGACCCTAATTGTGTCACTGGAAGTTTTCCATCTTCTATTAATAAGGGGCTCCCAAGTGTTGTCCCATAGTTTCAGCTGGAACATCAACCCCGGCACAACCACAACAGAGATCAGCGGCTCCAGAGAGAGAGAAAGGATAGATCAGAATCTAAGAACAAATGACTGGAATGTAACAACACTTGGTCAGAATCTGAGAATAATAGATTGGAATGTTGCAGCACTTGGTCAGAATCTGAGAACAATAGATTGGAATGTTACAACAATGGACAGGAGTTTATCCTCGGATCTTTACTACCTTTCTACATATTATGATTGGATGTCATTAAACACTCGGATCCGTCTCGCACTGAAGATTATTCAATACATTTACTATCCCATCCTGGCTATTATTGGTGTCCCTGGTAAGTCTCTCTATCTAGCTATTAATTCTATAAACCAAGTTTAACAGCATTACTGCTCCTGTAATTTACTCTGCACTTTTTGCTGCCGTTGTATTCCTGGTGAATATGTCCAGCTATTAGCTCGATAAACCATTGCCAACTTTATTGGGTTTCTTGACATTTGCTCTCTCATCTTTACTGCTGTTGCTGTCTCTATTTCCCGGTAGGGCATCTGTGAACCCCGTTTCACTGAAATACTGTTCCGTTATGTAAATTTTGGGAAGACTGAAGCCAGTGTCATTGGTCTCCATCACAAACTCCATCCCCCATCTGTGAAACAAATACACCACCCTGTCCAATATCTGAGGCTGAACCAGACTGTTTGCAATCGGTGTATTCTATTTAAACCTGAGCTGAGTCCATCTCCATATTCTCTCCATTACCAACCCTGTCTATGGCCACCTCTGTAATATCCCCCACCTCCACCTCTGTCTCAGCCAATCTGCTGAAAACACCCTCACCTGTACCTCTGTTAAATCCACACTTGACTATTCCAATTCTATCCTGGTCACCCTCCCAGTTATAAACCTCCATAAACCACAGCCCATCCGGATCTCTGCTGCCTGTATCCTAACTCACACCAAATCGATCACCCATCATCCCTGTGCTCACTGATCTGCATTGGCTCCTGGTCTGGCAGCACCTTAATTTTAAAATAGTCATTCTTGTGTTTGAATCCCTCCATGGCCTCACCCCTCCAATTAGTCCCATTCTCCTGCCCATTCTCATATTCCTGAAAATGTTTTGACTTCAATCTTTTCTCATTTCTCCTTCTGAAGTGAATCCCTTTCCCACTGTATCTGTCCCGAGCCACTATTTTAGACTCCACAGCACTACTGGTGCTGACGGTACAGAAGCTGGGATCAATAGAGAGATGTGAACTGCACAGCCAGGCACTTCTAGTGCGGCCTGCACAGTGCCCCATGCTGGGCAGGGCTCTAGCTCAATCGTACCATGTATGTGTTGTTGCTCTGAGGATGGTTTTGAATGTGATGTCAATATACCATACCGGCAGCTTTGATGTACGCCTTTGAAACTTGGTCTGTACATGTCCACTGATCGCATGTGTTCGTCACTCTCAGCTGAACATATATTCAGCAGCATGAGGAACCCCCTCTCGTATTATTTAAAAGGACCTGGCATCCAACGTACAGGTGAGGGGCTTTTGACTTACTTCTGTTATTGTAAATTTAGTGGAGGTGCTGTGAATGGTTTTCTGGAGGTTGTGTTGTGAGCTGCTGCAGACATTCAGGGAGGACAGAGGATTTGGTGACCCAACTCTGGACGAGGTATGGTCTATCAGGGGGAAACAGCAGCAGCCAGAGCAGAGGCACCACGACTGGCACTGTTGTTCTGCAGGGAGGGACAAAGCACAGAAGAGCAATAGTTATAGGGGATTCTATAGTCAGGGGCACAGATAGGCGCTTCTGTGGACATGAAAGAGACTCCATGATGGTATGTTGCATCCCTGGTGCCAGGGTCAAGGATGTCTCTGAACGGACATGGGGCATTCTGAAGGGGAGAAGGTGAACAGCCAGAGGTTGTGGTACACATCGGTACCAATGACATAGGCAGGAAGAGTGATGAGGTCCTGCAGGGGGAGTTTAGGGAGTTAGGTGGAAAGTTAAAAAACAGTACCTCGAGGGTTGTAATCTCTGGTTTACTCCCTGTGCCACATGCCAGTGAGGCTAGAAGTAGGAAGATAGTGCAGCTAAACACGTGGCTGAGCAGCTGGTGTAGAAGGGAGGGTTTCAGATATCTGGACCATTGGGCTCTCTTCAGGGACAGATGGGACCTGTACAAGAAGGTTGGGTTACATATAAACTGGAGGGGCACCAATATCCTTGCTGCAAGGTTTGCTCGCGTCACTCGGGAGGGTTTAAACTAGTGTGGCAGGGGGGTGGGAACCAGAGCAGTAGGACAGCTAGTGAAATAAATGAGGAGGACATAATAAAGAAGGCCAGTAGGACTAAGAGGAAAAGCAAGCAGGGTGATGTTTCTGAGCACAGCGGGACTGGTGGTCTGAAATGCATTTGTTTCAATGCGACAAGTATAACAGGTAAGGCAAGTGAACTTAGAGCTTGGATTAGTACTTGGAAATATGATGTTGTTGCTATTGCAGAGACTTGGTTGAGGGAAGGGCAGGATTGGCAGCTAAATGTTCCAGGCTTTAGAAGCTTCAGGCGGGATAGAGGGGGATGTAAAAGGGGTGACGGAGTTGCATTACTGGTTAAGGAGAATAACACAGCTGTACTGCGGGAGGACAAATCAGAGGGGTCATGCAGTGAGTCAATATGGGTGGAGCTCAGGAATAGGAAGGGTGCAGTCACGGTGTTGGAGGTTTACTACAGGCCTCCCAACAGCCAGCGGGAGGTAGAGGAGCAGATATGTAGACAGATTTAGGAAAGATGTAAAGGTAACAGGGTTGCAGTGGTGGGTGATTTTAACTTCCCCAATATTGACTGGGACTCGCTTAGTGCTAGGTGCTTGGATGGGGCAGAATTTGTGAGGAACATCCAGGAGGTCTTCTTGAAACAGTATGTATATAGTCCAACAAGGGATGGGGCCATTCTGGACCTGTTATTGGGGAATGAGCTCGGCCAGGTGGTCGAAGTTTCAGTGGGGGAGCATTCCCGGAACAGTGACCATAATTCCATAAGTTTTAAGGTACTTGTGGATAAGGATAAGAGAAGTCCTCGGGTGAAGGTGCTAAATTGGGGGAAGGCTAATTATAACAAAATTAGGCAGGATCTGAAGAATTTAGAATGGGGGCGGCTGTTTGAGGGTAAATCAACATCTGACATGTGGGACTCTTTCAAACGTCAGCTGATTAGAATCCAGGACCAGCATGTTCCTGTGAGGAAGAAAGACAAGTTTGGCAAGTTTCGGGAAAGCTTGGATAACACAGGATATTGTGAGCCTAGTCAAAAAGAAAAAGGAAGCATTTGTAAGGGCTGGATGGCTATGATCAGACGAAGCACGTGAGGAATATAAAGACAGTAGGAAGGAACTTAAGCAAGGAGTCAGGAAGGCTAAAAGGGGTGATGAGAAGTCATTGGCAAACAGGATTAAGGAAAATCCCAAGGCATTTTATACATTTATAAAGAGCAAGAGGGTAACCACGGAAAGGGTCGGCCCACTCAAGGACAGAGATGGGAATCTATGCGTGGGGCCAGAGGAAATGGGCGAGGTGCTAAATGAGTACTTTGCATCAGTATTCACCAAAGAGAAGGACTTGGTGGATGATGGGCCTAGGGAAGGGAGTGCAGATAGTCTCAGTCATCTCATTATCAATAAGGAGGAGGTGTTGCGTGTCTTGCAAAGCAATAAGATAGATAAGTCTGCAGGGCCTGACGGGATCCACCGCAGAATACTGAGGGAGGGAAGGGAAGAAATTGCTGGGGCCTTGACAGAAATCTTTGCATCCTCATTGGCTACAGGTGAGGTCCCAGAGGACTGGAGAAAAGCCAATGTTGTTCCTTTGTTTAAGAAGGGTGGCAAGGATAATCCAGGAAATTATAGGCCTGTGAGCCTTACGTCAGTGGTAGGGAAATTGTTAGAGAGGATTCTTCGGGACAGGATTTACTCGCATTTGGAGACAAACGAACTTATTAGCGAGAGACACCATTGTTTTGTGAAGGGGAGGTCGTGTCTTACTAATTTGATTCAGTTTTTTGAGGAAGTGACGAAGATGATTGATGAAGGAAGGGCATTGGATGTTATCTATATGGACTTTAGTACAGCCTCTGACAAGGTCCCGCATGGCTGACTGGTACAAAAGGTGAAGTCACACGGGATCAGAGGTGAGCTGGCAAGATGGATACAGAAGTGGCTCGGTCATAGAAGACAGAGGGTATCAGTGGATGGGTGTTTTTCTGAATGGAGGGATGTGACTAGTGGTGTTCCGCAGGGATCAGTGCTGGGACGTTTGATGTTTGTAGTATGTGCAAATGATTCGGAGGAAAATGCAGCTGGTCTGATTAGTAAGTTTGCGGAGTTGTAGATAATAATGAGGATTGTCAGAAGGTACAGCAGGATATAGATCGGTTGGAGACTTGGGTGGAGAAATGGCAGATGGAGCTTAATCTGGACAACTGTGAGGTAATGCATTTTGGAAGGTCTAATGCAGGTGGGAGGTATACAGTAAATGGCAGAACCCTTAGGAGTATTGACAGGCAGAGAGATCTGGGCGTACAGGTCCACGGGTCACTGAAAGTGGCAACGCAGGTGGATAAGGTATTCAAGAAGGCATACAGCATGCTTGCTTTCATCGGACGAGGCACAGAGTATAAAAATTGGCATGTCATGTTGCAGCTGTACGGAACCTTACTTAGGCCACACTTGGAATTTTGCGTGCAATTCCGACTGCCACACTACCAGAAGGACGTGGAGGCTTTGGAGAGGGTACAGAGGAGGTTTACCAGGATGTTGCCTGGTCTGGAGGGCATTAGTTATGAGGAGAGGTTGGAAAAACTCGGATTTTTTTCACTGGAAGGACGGAGGTGGAGGGGCAACATGATAGAGGTTTACAAAGTTATGAGCGGAATGGACAGTTTGGATAGTTACAAGCTTTTTCCCAGGGTGGAAGAGCCAGTTACTGGGCGACATAGGTATAAGGTGCGAGGGGCAAAGTTTAGAGGGAATCTGCGAGGCAGGTTTTTTACACTGAGGGTGGTGAGTGCCTGGAACTTGCTGCCGGGGGAGGTGTTAGAAGCAAATACGATAGCGACGTTTGAGAGACATCTTGACAAATGCATAATTAGGAAGGGAATAGAGGGATATGGGCCCCGGAAGTGCAGAAGATGTTAGTTTAGGCAGGCATCAAGATCGGCGCAGGCTTGGAGGGCCGAATGGTCTGTTCCTGTGCTGTACTGTAACTTGGTATTTGTTCTTGACTGTAGTTACAGTGTCCCTGGGTCTGTAACACGACCAACAAATGGAGAAGAGGCTGCAGAGAGGGGAAGCTCTGTAAAGTGAGAGGAGGAAGGGGCTCTGCCCTACCCTCCCTGGGTTTTCCAAGAGCACTTTTCCTATGCACACCTAACCCAGGAGCAGTGTATGAGGTAACTCTGATTCAATTAGGAGGTGGTCACAGAGCTGTGTCACCTCCTGCAACACGAACTGGAGCCTCACTGCGTGCAGTTCTGGTCGCCACATTACCAAAAGGACGGAGATGCTTTGGAGAGGGTGCAGAGGAGGTTCACCAGGATGTTGCCTGGTATGGAGGGCGCTAGCTATGAAGAGAGGTTGAGCAGATTAGGATTATTTTCATTAGAAAGACGGAGGTTGAGGGGGGACCTGATTGAGGTGTGCAAAATCATGAGAGTTATAGACAGCGTGGATATCAAGAAGCTTTTTCCCAGAGTGGGGGATTGAATTACTAGGGGTCACGAGTTCAAAGCGAGAGGGGAAAAGTTTAGGGGGCATATGCATGGAAAGTTCTTTACGCAGAGGATGGCGGGTGCCTGGAACACGTTGCCAGCGGAGGTGGTAGACGCGGGCACGGTAGCGTCTTTTAAGATGTATCTAGACAGATACATGAATGGGCAGGAAGCAAAGAGATACAGACCTTAGAAAATAGACAAATGTTTAGATAAAAGATCTGGATCGGCGCAGGCTTGGAGGGCCGAAGGGCCTGTTCCTGTGCTGTAATGTCCTTTGTTCTTTTGTTCTTTCTCACACCAGGGTGAGGACGGAGTTGTCAGTGGCTTTTAAAGTCACAGTTTCATTGAACTTCCATGTATCTGAATATTTCCACGCAGGAGCAGGAGACATATCAAACATAGAGTCATAGAGAGTGATAGATACATTTATGGCACAGAAGATGGCCATTCGGCCCCTCGGTACCCGCTCCCTGTGGAACAATCCAGTCAGTCCCACTCTCCCAGTCAGTCCCCGTATCCCTGCAAGATCATCTCCTTCGGGTGTCCATCCAGTATCCTTTTGAATTCATTGTCTCTAATGATGAAGTCCAAGATCTGATATGCTTCGCTAAACATTCTCCTAATATGTCCTGCCAACTTCAAATATCAATGCATATGCAGCCCCCAGGTCGCTCTGTCCCTGCACAATCTTTAGAACTGTGTCATTAAGTCTATATTACCTTCCTATTCCTTCTGACAAAATACATCACCTCACACTCCGTTGTATGAAATTCCACCTGCCACTTCTCTGTCCATTCTGCTTGCCTATCTATATCCTGCTACAGGTGGTTTGCAACATCCTCACTGTTTACCACACCTCCAAGATTGGTATCATCGGAAAATGTTGAAATTCTGCTCTGTATTCCAAGATCCATGTAACTTATATATAGCAAAAAAACAAACAGTGGTCCTAAGCACTGACCCTTGGGGAAAATCACTGTCTACCATCCTCCAGTCTGAAAAACAACCATTTAACACATTTCTCTTTTTTATGTCCGACGGACAATTTTTGATCCAATTAGATGCTATTCCATGAGGTTCAATTTTGTTAGCCAAGCTTCTGTGTGTTTCTTCATCAAATAATTTCATAAAATCCACGTAGACAACATCCACCACATTCCCTTCATCAACCTTCTCTGATTTTCTAAATAAATTCAATTACTTCATCAAGCATGATCTGCCTTTTAGAAATCCGTGCTGACAATCCTTAATTAACTCAATCTCTCCAAGTGTGTGTTGTCCTTTTCCCCTGATTATTGCTTCTAAAACTTTCCTCACAACTGATGTTAAACTAACTGGCCAGTAGTTACTAGGACTGTGTGTTGTCCATTGATAATTCTGGGAAGTGAGGGTGACCATCTATGTCATCAATATCTCCCTCAGCAGGGAGAAGCAGGATGAAAGATCCCGTGGCTTTGTCAGGATAGCGGGATTCCTGATGGTGTAGGTGGCTCTGCGGGGCCCCCATGTCAACCCATGGGTTGAGGTACAGGAACTGAAAGATCTCTCACTCCATCAATGTACAGTTGGTGTGTGAGCATGGCCAGTACGTCATGTTGGTGAATGTCCACTATCCTGGCAGCAGCCACCATACCTTCATTCTGAATCAGTCAGCCGGTCCCAACACATCGGGGCTCCATGAAGAACCAGAATGTGGTTCCTTGGAGACAAATGAACCCCCTCTAGACACAGCCCATGTTTCTACACCCTCAATCCACCTCCCACCGTCAACCGTTAGTTATGCAATTAGCATGTGTATAACGTGAGCAATGGAGTCACCAGGAACATGGTGGAACAGACCATCGATGTGATGAAGCAATGCTTCCGATGTCTGAACCGCTCGGGGAGAGCCCTCCAGTACACACTGGAGCAGGTGTCTGAGTTCATGGTGTTCTGCTGCACCCTTCATATCATCACCATCATGAGGACACAGGCATTGGCACCAGGAATCCGGAGGACACCTCAGGAGGAGGAGGCAGGGAGGATATTTCCTCGATGCCTTCGACCCATACAGGCTGTCGGAGAGTCCCTGCTAAGATTCCAGTTCCCATAGGACAACTTCCCTTTCCAGCCATGAATTCCCCATTCTCCACCATTACACCCATCTGAGAAGCCCCATCACAGTGTCCCCTTGGTCAGCATCCTGTAATAAAAACATCAGAGAATTATTACAGCACAGAAGGACCAATTCAGCCTTTCATATCTTCACTGGCTCTCCGAATGAGCAATTCACCTAACGCCGTTCCCTGCCTTCTTCCTGTAATCCTGCACATTCTTCCTTCTCATATAACAATCTATTCAGCTTCAGTTGAACCTGCCTCCATCACACTCTCAGGCAGTGCATTCCAGACTCTAACCACGCACTGTGTGAAAAAATATTTTCCTCAGGTCGTCTTTGCTTCTTTTACCCATGACTTTAAATCTGTGCCCTCTCGTTCTCGATCCTTTCACGAGTGGGAACTGTTTCTCTCTATCTGCTCTATGCAGACACCTCATGATTTTTGAAACCTCTAATAAATCACCTCTCGGCCTTCTCCGAGGAAAACAGTCCTAACTTCTCCAATCTATCTTCATAACTAAAATTCCTCAACCTGGGAATGATTCTGGTCAATCTTTTCTGCACTCTCTCCAATGCCCTCACGTCTTTCCTCAAGTGTGGCACCCAGAACTGGACACAATACCAGAGCTGAAGCTGAAATAGTGTCTTATATAAGTTCAATATAACTTATTTGCTCTTGTATTCTATGCCCCTATTAATAAAGCCCAGGATACTGCATGCTTTATTAAACACTTTCTCAACCTGTTCTGCCGCCTTCAATGACTTCTGCACACATACACACAGGTTCTTCTGCTCCTGAACACCCTATAGAATTGTATATTGTCACCCCATGTTCTTCCTACCAACATGAATCACTTCACATTTCTCTGTATTGAACTTCATCTGCCACCTGTCTGCCCATTCCAGCAACTTGTGTGTGTCCTTTTGAAGTTCTACACTATCCTCCTCACAGTTCACAATGCTTCCAACGTTCGTATCAGCTGCAAACTTTGAAATTGTGCCCTGTACACCCAGGTTTAGGTCCTTAATATATATCAGGAAAAGCAAGGATTCGAACACTGATGTCTGGGAACTCCACCACAAACCTTCCTCCAGCCTGTAAAACATCCATTAACCACTACTCTTTGTTTCCTGTCACTCAGCTAATTTCTTATCCATGTTGCTAATGTCCCTTTTATTCTATGAGCTACAAGTTTGCTCACAGGTCTGTTGTGTGGCATTGTATCAAAAGGTTTTTGCATGCAGGGAATAGTTAAATGTCTGGAATGCACTGCTTGAGAATGGTGTAGGCAGGTTCATTTGAAACTGAATAGACCGTTATATGAAAGTCAATGTACACCACATCAACAGAATTGCCCTCATCAACTCTCTCTGATACCACCTCAAACATCTCCAGAAAATTAGTTAAACATGATGTTCTCTCAAGAAATCCATGCTGGCGTGTTTAATTAACTCACATTTGTCCATGTGACTATTAGCTTTGTCCAAGATTATTTCTTTCTAGAAGTTTTCCCACCACCGAAGTTTAACTGACAGGCCTGTAGTTGCTGGCCTGATCTTTTCACCCTTTTTTGAACAAGGGTGTAACGTTTACAATTCTCCAGTCCTCTGTCATCACCCCGAGTCTAAGAAAGACTGAAAAATTATGTCCAGTGCCTCTGCGATTTCCACCCTCACTTCCCTCAGTATCTTTGGATACATCTCATCTGGTCCTGGTGCTTTATTCAATTTAAGTCCAGACAACCTATATAATACTTCCTCTTTATCAATTTTAAACCCCACTAGTGTCTGACTTATCTCCTCTTTCAACATTGCCTGGGTTGCATCTTAGAATCATAGACAGTTTATGGCACACAGAGAGACCACTTGGCCCATCGTGTCTATGCTGTCCAAAAAACGATCCATCCATTCTAATCCTACCTTCCAGCATTTGATAGATTACAGCACTTGAGGTGCACATCCAGACACCTTTTGAATGAGTTTTTGGTTTCTGCCTCAACTACCCTTTCGGACAGTGAGTTCCAGACTCTGACCACCCGCTGGGTGAAAAATAAAATCCGCAGCTCCCTTTTAGTCTTTCTGCCAATCACTTTAAGTCCATGCCCCCTCGCCACTGACCTCTTTTCTCAGGTGAATGGACCCTTCAGCTCCACTCTACTCTCAGTTTTGTACATTTCAATCAGATTTACCCTCAGCCTTCTCTATTTCAAGGAGAACAGTCCCAGCCTGTCCAATCTTTCCTCAGAGCTGCATTTTTCCAGTCCTGGCAACATCCACGTAAATCTTCTGTGTACCCTCTCTAGTGCAATTACATCCTTTCTGTAATGAGGTGACCAGAACTGCACACAGTACTCAAGTTGTGTCCTAACCAATGAGTTATACAATTCTGGCATAACCTCCCTGCTCGTATATTCTATACCTCAGCTAATAAAGGAAAGGATTCCATATCTTCTTCCTTGGTAAAGACAGGTGGAAATTATTCATTTATTACCTCAGCGATATCCTCTGCCTCCATGTGCAAATCCCCTTTATGGTCCTGAGTCGGCCCCATTGTTCCTTTTACTACCCTTTTACTATTTAGATGCCGATAGAAAACTTAGGGATTTCCTTTAATGCTCGCCTCTTTTCATGCTCTCTCTTTGCTTCCCTTATTTGCTTTTTCACTTCCCCTCTGGACTTTCAATATTCAGCCTGTTTCTCAATAGTATTTTCTACCTGATGTCTGTTATATCAGACATAAACTTGTCAACCTTTCGTGCGGCCTTCAAAGATCTGTCTGAATACACACCAAGTCTCTCTGTAACAAAAACAAGAAATGCTGGAGTCACTCAGCAGGTCTGGCAGCATCTGTGGAAAGAGAAGCAGAGTTAACGTTACGAGTCTCTCTGTTCCTGTCTCCTCATTTAAACAATACCCCTTTGTTTCTGTTGCCTTCCCTTACACTTCCTACCCAAATGTCTCACTTCACACTTCACTGTGTTCATTTATATTTGCCATGTTCCTGCTCATTTCACTGGTCAGTCGCTGTCGTCCTGAAGACTGTTACTATCCTTCTCACCGTTTATTAACATTTCTGAGTTTCCTGCCAACTTTGACATTATCCCCTCTGTACACAAGCCCATTGTATTAACATACAGCAACTGGGGCGGCACAGTGGCGCAGTGGTTAGCACCGCAGCCTCACAGCTCCAGCGACCCGGTTTCAATTCTGGGTACTGCCTGTGTGGAGTTTGCAAGTTCTCCCTGTGTCTGCGTGGGTTTCCTCCGGGTGCTCCGGTTTCCTCCCACATGCCAAAGACTTGCAGGTTGATAGGTTAATTGGATGTTATAAATTGCCCCTAGTATAGGTATGTGGTAGGGAAATATAGGGACAGGTGGGGATGTGGTAGGAATATGGAATTAGTATAGGATTAGTATAAATGGGTGGTTGATGGTCGGCACAGACTCGGCGGGCCGAAGGGCCTGTTTCAGTGCTGTATCTCTGAAAAAAAAACTGTGATCCCAACAGTGACCCTGGGGAACCCCACTGTGTACTTCCCTCCAGGCTGAAGAATAACCATTCTCCACTACTCTCTACTTTCTGTCACTGAGCTAATTTCCTGCATGCTGACATTGAAAATAAAAAACAGACTTCCATTTATGAAACGCCTTTCATGACCACCGCATGTCAAAAAAGTGATTTGCAACCAATGTATACTTCTTAAAGTGAAGTCACTCTTGTAATGTCAGAAACAGGCAGACAATTTCTGCACAGCAAGATCCCCCAAGCAGCAATGTGAGAATGATCAGATGGGTTTTTGTGATGTTGATTGAAGGAAAAAATATTGACCAGGACACCGGGAATAATTCCCCTGCTCTGCTTCTGCATAGTACGATGGGATCTTTAACATCCACCTGAGAGGGCAGACTGCAACTTGGTTTAAAGTTTCATTCGATAGACTGCACCTCTGACAGTGCAGCACACCCTCAGTACTGCACTGCAATGTCAGCATTGATTCTTGTAATCAAGTCCTGCAGTGACACTTGATCCTGGAAGCTTGCCACTGAAAGGGGAGAGAGCTACAAACTGAGCCACAGCTGATATTGGTCCTTTTATCCCATGTGTTTCTAATTCGGTAACACGGCTGTTATGTGGTACTTTCTCAAGCGCCTTGAGAAAGGATTGGAATATTGTGAAAGTCCAGGTGGGAACCATCATAGAATCATAGAATAGCACAAACTGAATGAGGCCATTCGGCCCATCAAGTCTGTGCTGGCCCTTTCAAAGAGCAATCCAGTTAGTCCCACTCCCTGGCTCTTTCACTATATCCTTGCATTTTTTCTCCTTCAGATATTTATCCAATTCCCTTTTGGGATCTACTATTGAATCTGTATCCATCAGCCTATCAGACAGTGCATTCCAAATCCAAACCACTCAGAAACAAAAATCCTCATGTCTGCTTCTTTTACCAATCGCCTTAAATCTGTGTCTCTTGGACATTGGAAATAGTTTCTCTTTATTTAATTTATCTAAATCCTTCCTAATGTTAAACACCTCAATCAAATCTCCTCTGAAAGTTCTCTGCTCTAAGCAGAACAACCCCAAATACATAACTGTAATCCCTCATGCCTGGACAAATACTAGTAAAACAGTACTGTACCCACTCCGAAGGCTTCATGTCCTCCCTAAAGTGTGGTTCCCAGTATTCGACACAAGACTCCAGGTGTAGCTGAACTAGTATTTGATATATGTTTCACATAATGTCCTTGCTTTTGTTCTTTTTGCCTCTATTTATAAACCCTAGGATCCCATACATTTATTAACTGTCAAGTTAACCTTTCCTGCCACCTTCAAAGATTTGTGTACAAATCCCAGGTGTCTCTGTTATTTCACCATCTTTATAGTTGTACCATTTAACTTGTATTGTCTCTCTTCAATCATCCTTTCAAAATGTATTACTTCACACATCTGCAATGTCAATTAAATATTGAGAAGATTGAAGCCATTGTTTTCTGTCTCTGCTCCAAACATTTCCTAGTTACACACTCCATCCCTTTCCTTTGTAAATGTTTGAGACTAAGCCAAACTGTTCACAGACTTAGTTACATAGTTAACCCTGAGATGTCTTGAGATGAGCTTCCTACCAAATATTCACACCATCAGTAAAACGGCCTATCTCCAACCCCGGTGGAGTTGCATTGCTGGTTAAAGAGTAAATGAACGCAATAGTGAGGCAGGATATTAGCTCTGACGATGTCGAATATGTATGGGTAGAGTTGACAAACACTAAGGGGCAGAAAACGTTAGTGGGGGTTGTATATAGACCCCCAGACTGTAGTGCTGAATTTGGGAATGGCATTGGACAGGAAATTAGAGACGCATGCGATAAAGGAACATCTGTAATTATGGGTTTCTTGAATCTGCATATAGATTGGGCAAATCAAATTGGTCGCAATACATTGTGGTGGAATTCCTGGAGAATATGCGGGATGGTTTTCAGGACCAATTCTTTGAGGAACCAACTGGAGAACAGGCTATCCTAGACTGGTTATTGTATAATGAGAGAGGAATAATTGACAATCTAGTTGTGCGAGATCCCTCTGGGATGAGCGAGCATAATATGATAGAATTCTTCATCATGATGGAGAGTGTCCTAGTTGATTCTGAGACTAGGGTCGTGAATCTTAATAAAGTAAGCTACGAAGGTATGAGGCATGAGTCGTTGATGATACATTGGGAAACGTTACTTGAAGAGTTGACGGTGGAAAGGCAATGGCAAACATTCAAAGAGCGCATGGATGAACTGCAACAATTGTTTATCCCTGTCTGGCGCAAAAGTAAAATAGAAAAGGTAGCCAAATCATGGCTTGCAAGGAAAGGTAGAGATAGTGTTAGATCCAAGGAAGAGGCATATAAATTTGCCAGGAAAAAAACAACAGACCTGAGGATTGGGAGCAGTTTAAAATTCAGCAAAGGAGCACCAGGGGATTGATTAAGAAGGGGAAAATGGAGTACAAGAGTAAGCTTGCGGGGAACATAAAAACTGACTGTAAACGAATCTATAGGTATGTGAAGAGGAAAAGATTGGCGAAGACAAATGCAGGTCCGTTACAGTCAGAAACAGGGGGATTTATTCTGGGAAACAAAGAAATGGCTGACCAACTAAATGCATACTTTAGTTCTGTCTTCACAAAGGAGGACGCCAATATCATACCAGAAATGTTGGTGAATACAGGGTTTAGTGAGAGAGAGGAACTGAAAGAAATCAGTATTAGTAGAGAAATGGTGTTGGGGAAGTTGATGGTATTGAAGGCCGATAAATCTCCAGGGCCTAGTAATCTACATCCCAGAGTACTTAAGAAGTGGCCCGAGAAATAGTGGATGCATTGGTGGTCATCTTCCAAGAATCTATGGACTCTGGAACAGTTCCTACAGATTGGAATGTTACCCCACTGTTAAAAAAGGAAGGTAGAGAGAAAGCAGGAAATTGTAGACCAGTCAGCCTGATATCGGTCGTGGGGAAAATCCTGGAGTTCATTATCAAAGATTTTGCAACAGAGCACTTGGAGAACAGTGGTAGAATCGGACAGAGTCAGCATGGATTTATGAAAGGGAAATCATGCTTGATAAATCTACTAGCATTCTTCGAGGATGTCACTAGTAGAGTTGATGACGGGGAGACAGTGGATGTGATTTATTTGCACTTTCGGAAGGCTCTCGACAAAGTTCCACGTAAGGGTTTAGCGTGTAAAATTAAAGTGCACAAGACTGGGGGTAGTGTATTGCGATAGATAGAAAATTGGTTGGGAGACAGGAAACAAAGCATTGGAACATACGGATCTTTTTCTGAATGGCAGGCAGTGACTAGTGGGGTACCGCAGGGATCGGAGCTAGGACCCTAGCTATTCACAATATATATTAATGATTTAGATGAGGAAACTAAATGTAATATCTCCAGATTTGCAGCTGATACAAAATTGGGTGTGAGGGTAAGTTGTGAGGAGGATGCAGAGAGGCTTCAGGGTGATTTGGACAAGTTGAGTGAGTGGGCAAATGCATGGCAGATGCAGTATAATGTGGATAAATGTGAAGTTATCCACTTTACTAGCTAAAACAGGAAGGCAGATTATTATCTGAACGGCTATAAACTGAGCGAGGGGAATATGCAGCGAGACCTGGGTGTTCTCGTACACCAGTCACTGAAGGTAAGCATGCAGGTGCAACAGGCGTTCGAAAAAGGCGAATGTTATGTTGGCCTTTATAGAGACAGGATTCGAGTACAGGAGCAGGGATGTTTTGCTGCAATTATACAGGGCCTTGGTGAGGCCGCACTTGGAATATTGTGTGCAGTTTTGGTCTCGTTATCTGAGGAAGGATGTTCTTGCTATGGAGGGAGTGCAGTAGAATTTTACCAGACTGATTTCTGGGGTGGTAGGACTGTCGTATGAGGAGAGATTGAGTCGGTTCGGACTATATTCACTGGAATTCAGAAGAGTGAGGAGGGATCTCATCGAAGCCTATAAAATTCTAACATGGCTTGACAGGGTATATGCAGGAAGGATGTTCCCGATGGTGGGGGACTACCGAACCAGGTGTCATAGTCTAAGTATATGGGGTAAAACTTTCAGGACTGAGATGAAGAGACTTTTCTCCACCCAGAGGTTGGTGAGCCTGTGGAAATCAGTCATCACGCCCATATTCAAGGGGGATTGGAAGATTCTGGCCAGTGCCTCGGCTATTTCCATCATTGCTTCCCTCAGCAACCCTCATACATCCCATCCAGACTGGATAAATGTTCAACTTTATTGTGGTACTAAAGTGTTGGATTGAAAAGAGTTAACTGAATCTGTTTGTTCCGTGACTGTAATTAATGTCAGTCTCCATGGACCCTAATTGTGTCACTGGACGTTTTCCATCTCCTATTAATAAGGGGATTCTTTCAATGTGTTATTCCATAGTGTCAGTGGGAACATCAGCCCCGGCACTTACAGAGATCAGCTGCTCCAGAGAGATAGAGAGAGGATAGGTTAGAATCTGAGAACAAAAGACTGGAATGTTACAACAATGGGTCAGAATCTGAGAACAAAAGACTGGAATGTTACAACAATGGACAGGAGTTTATCTTCGGAACTTTACTCTCTTTCTACATATTATGATCGGATGTCATTAAACTCTCGTATCTATCTCGCACTGAAGATTATTCAATACATTTACTATCCCATCCTGGCTATTATTGGTGTCCCTGGTAAGTCTCTCTATCTAGCTATAAATCCTTTAAACCATGTTTGACTGCATTACTGCTCCTGTAATTTACTCTGCCCTTCTTGCTGCCGTTGTATGCCTGGTGAATATCTCCAGCTATTAGCTCAACAAACCATTGTCAACTGTATTACAGTTCTTGTCATTTACTGTCTCATCTTTGCTGCTGTTGCTGTCTCTATTTCAGGCCAGGAGATCTGTAAACCCTGTTTCACTGAAATACTGTTCTGTTATGTAAATTTTGGGAAGACGGAAGCCAGTGTCATTGGTCTCCATCACAAACTCCATCACCAATCTCGGAGGCACATATTCCACCCTGCCCAATATCTGAGGCTCAACCAGACAGTCTACAACTTCTTTGTTATATTTAAACCTGAGCTAAGTTCATCTCCATATTCTTTCCATCATTAACCCTGCCTAATATCACCTCTATGATATCACCCAACTCCACCTCTGCCTCAGCCCATCTACTGCATAAACCCTCATCCGCATCACTGTTAAATACACAGTTGACTATTCCAATTCCATCTAGTTCACCATCACAGTTCTAAACCTCCATAAACCACAGCCCATCCAGAACTCTGCTGCCTGTATTCGAACTCACACCAAATCCCGATCACCCATCACCCCTGTGCTCACTGATCTCCATTGGCTCCCAGTCTGGCAGCACCTTAATTTTAATATTCTCATTCTTGTGTTTGAATCTCTCCATGGCCTCACCCTTCCATTTATACACTTTCCCCTCTCCAATTCATATATTCCTGCAAATCTTTCGACTTCAATCTTTTTTCAGTTCTCCTTGTAAAGTGAATTTCGTTCCCTCTGTATCTGTTCCGAGCCACGATTTTAGACTCTGCAGCAAGGCTGCTGCTGACGGTACAGAATTGGGATCCAAAAAGAGATGTGAATCGCACAGCCGGCCACTTCCAGTGCGGTCTGCACAATATCCCATGCTGAGCGGGGCTCCAGCCCAGTCACATCATCTATGTGTTGTCAGCGTGGTCTTCACAGCCGGCCACCTCTACTATGCCCTGCACAGTGTCCCAAGCTGCGCAGGGCTCTAGCTCAATTGTACCCTGTATGTGTTGTTACTTTGAGGGTGGATTTGAAAGTGATGTCAATGTACCATACCAGCAGCTTTGATGTACTTCTTTAAACTTTTTCTGTGCATGTCCACTGACCACCTGTGTTAGTCACTCACCGTTGACCATACAGTCAGTAGCAAAAGGAAACCCCCCTGGTGTTATTTAAAAATACCAGGCATCTAGCCTACAGGCTTTTGACTTACTTCTGCTATTGTAAAGTTAGTGGAGGTGTTGTGGATGTTTTTCTGGAGGTTGTGTTGTGAGATGCTGCAGACATTCAGGGACATTTGTGAACTATACAGTAAATGGAAAAGTCCTGGGGAAAATTGATGTGCAGAGAGATTTGGGTGTTCAGGTCCATTGTTCCCTGAAGGAGGCAACGCAGGTCAATAGAGTGGTCAAGAAGGCATACGGCATGCTTTCCTTCATCGGACGGGGTATTGAGTACGAGAGTTGGCAGATCATGTTACAGTTGTACAGGACTTTGGTTCGGCCACATTTGGAATACTACATGCAGTTCTAGTCGCCACATTACCAAAAGGATGTAGATGCTTTGGAGAGGGTGCAGAGGAGGTTCACCAGGATGTTGCCTGGTATGCAGGGCGCTAGCTATGAAGAGAGGTTGAGTAGATTAGGATTATTTTCATTAGAAAGACGGAAGTTGAGGGGGGACCTGATTGAGGTGTACAAAATCATGAGAGGTATAGACAGGTTGGATAGCAAGAGGCTTTTTCCCAGAGTGGGGGATTCAATTACTAGGGGTCACGAGTTCAAAGTGAGAGGGGAAAGGTTTAGGGGGGATATGCGTGGAAAGTTCTTTATGCAGAGGGTGGTGGGTGCCTGGAACGCGTTGCCAGCGGAGGTGGTAGACACGGGCGCGATAGCGTCTTTTAAGATGTATCTAGACAGATACATGAATGGGCAGGAAGCAAAGAGATACAGAGCATTAGAATATAGGCGACATGTTTAGATAGAGGATCTGGATCGGCGCAGGCTTGGAGGGCCGAAGGGCCTGTTCCTGTGCTGTAATTTTCTTTGTTCTTTGTTCTTTGAGTACAGACGATTTGGTGACCCAACTCTGGACGACGTATGGGGACTGTAGTTACATTGTCTCTGGGTCTGTAACATGACCAACAAATGGAGCAGATGCTGCCGAGAGGGGAAGCTCTGTAAAGAGAGAGGAGGAGAGGGCTCTTCCCTACCCACCCCGGGTGCTCAAAGAGCACTTTTCCTACCTACACCTAACCCAGGAGCAATGTGTGAGGTGACTCTGATTCAATAAGGAGGTGGTCACAGAGCTGTGTCACCTCCTGTAACACAACCTGGAGCCTCACACCAGGGTGAGGACGGAGCTGTCAGTGGTTGTTAAGCTCACAGTTTCATTGAACTTCTATGTATCTTCATATTTACAGGCAGGAGCAGGTGACATATCCAACATAGAGTGGTAGAAATTGATGGAGTCATTAACAACACAGAAAGAGGCCATTCAGCCCCTCACTGCCGGCTTTCTGTGCAACAATCCAGTCAGCCCCACTCTCCCACTCCTCCGCTCAATCCCTGTATCCCTGCAAGTTCATTTCCTTCAGGTTTCCATCCAGTTTCCTTTTGAAATCATTGATTGGCTTGGCTTCCACCATCCTCATGGGCAGTGAGTTCCAGCTCATTACCATCCACTGTGTAAAAATGTTCCTCCTCACATTCCCCTGCATCTCTTAACCAAAACCTTCCATCTGTGCCCCCTAGTCTGCGTTGCATCAGTTAATGGGAACAGTTTTTCCTTGTCTATCTTATCTAAGTCTATCATAATCATGTACACCTCTATCAAATCTCTCTCAATCGCCTTTACTCCAGGGAGAACAACTCCATCTTCTCCAAACTCACTTTGTACCTAAACTCCCATCCCTGGATTCATTCTGGTAAATCTCCTCTGCACCCTCTCAAGGACTTTCACATCCTTCCTGCAGTCTGGTGACCAGAACAGGGCACAGTTCTCTTGATGGGGTCTAACCAAAGCTTTGTAAAGTTTCAGCTAAACCGCCCTGTTTTTGTATATTTGCCTCTTTTGATGAAGCCCAAGATCTGATATGTTTTGCTAAACACTCTGCTAATATGTCCTGCCACCTTCAAAGATCAATGCATATGGAGCCCCTGGTCCTTCTGTTCCTGCAAAATCTTTAGAACTGTGTCATTAAGTCTATGTTGTCTTCCTATTCTTTCTGACAAAATACATTACCTCACACTCCTCTTTATTAAATTCTACCTGCCACTTCTATGTCCATTCTGCTCACCTATCTATATCATGTTGTAGGTGGTTTGTATCGTCCTCACTGTTCCCCACTCCTCCAAGGTTGCAATCATCAGAAAAAATATAAATTCTACTCCGTATTCCAAGATCCGTGTCATTTTTATACGGTAAAAAAAAACTGTGGTCCCAGCACTGACCATTGTGTAACATCAATGTCGACCATCCTCCAGTCTGAAAAATAACCATTTAACACATTTCTCTTTTTGCTATCCTTTGGACAGTTTTTGATCCAATTGGATGCTATTCCATGAGCTTCAATTTTGTTAACCAAGCTTGTGTGTGGTTCTTAATCAAATACTTTCATAAAATCCAGGTAGACAACATCCACCACATCCCCTTCATCAACCTTCTCTGATCATCGAAATAAATTCAATTAGCCCATCAAGCATAATCTGCCTTTTAAAAATCCGTGCTGACACTCCTTAATTAACTCAAACCTCTCCAAGTGTGTGTTGTCCTTTTTCCCTGATCATTGTTTCTAAAACCTTACTCACCACTGATGTTACACTAACTGACCAGTAGTTACGAGGCCTGTGTGTTGTCCATTGATAATTCTGGGAGGTGAGGATGACCATCTATGTCATCATTTTCTCCCTCAGCAGGGAGAAGCAGGATGAGAGATCCAGTGGGTTTGTCAGGATAGCAGGTTTCCTGATGGTGTAGTAGGCTCTGCGGGGTCTCCATGTCAATGGGGAGAGGTACAGGAACTGAAAGAACTCTCACTCCATTAATGTACAGTTGGTGTGTGAGCATGCCCAGTAAATCATGTTGGTGAATGTCCTCTCTCCTAGCAGCAGCCACCATACCTTCATTCTGAAGCAGTCAACCAGTCCCAACACTGCGGGTCTCCATGCAGAACCAGAATGCGACTCCTCGGAGACAACCCATGTTTCTACAACCCCAAACCATCTCCCACCACCAACCAAACGCACACAATTAACATGTGTAAAATGTGAGCAATGGAGTCACCAGGAACATGGTGGAACTGACCATCATTGTGATGAAGCTTTACTTCCGATGTCTGAACCGCTCGCGGGGAGTCCTCCAGTACATACTGGAGCAGGTGCCCAAGTTCATGGTGTTCTGCTGCACCCTTCATATCATCACCATCACGAGGACACCGGCATGGGCAGCAGGGATCCGGAGGCCACCTCAGGAGAATGAGGAGGAGGCAGGGAGGATATTTTCTGGATGCCTTCTACCAGGACAGGCTGTCGGAGAGTCCTTGCTAAGATTCAGTTTCCTATAGGACAACTTCCCTTTCCCACAATGAATCCCCCATTCTCCACCATTACACCCATCTGAGACGCCCCATCACAGTGTTATAACAGCACAGAAAGAACTATTCACTCCGACGTGTCTGCGTCTCCTTTCCGAATGAGCAATTCACCTAATCCCATTCCCTGCCTTCTTCGCATAATCCTGCACATTCCTCCATCTAATGCACCAAATTATTCAGCTTTAGCATGTTTAGAGAAGTGGTCACCCAACAGCTGAAGATTATGCAGGGAGAGAAGGAATTGGTGATCCCCAGACAGTCAAAAAGAATCAGGCAGGTAGTGCTGCAAACCCTTGAGTGCATCTCACTCTCCAACAGGTATTCAGTTCAGAATACTGAGGAAAGTGATGCTTCACCTGGGGAGCGCAGCCAGAGCCAACTCTGTGTCAGCACGGGTAGCTGAGCTGCAGAGCGGGGTAGAGGGATGACTGGAAGAGCCATAGTGATCAGTAGTCAGGGCAACAGGCAGGCGTTTATGTGGCCACAGACGTGAATCGAGGATGGTGTCATGCTTGTCTGGTGCCAGGGTCAAGGATGTCACTGAGCGACTGCAGAGCATCCTGAAGGAGAAGGGGAACAGCCAGCAGTCATGGTCCACATTGGAACCAGCAGCAGAGGTAGAAAGAGGAATGTCGTCCTGCAGTCAGAATTTATGGAGCTAGGGACGAAATTAGCCAGCAGGACCTCAAAGTGGTAACTTCTGGATTAGTCCCAGTGCCATGCACAACTGAGTATAGAAATAGAAAACGAAGACAGATGAATGCGTGGCTGGGAAGACGGTGCAGGAGGGAGGGATACAGATTCCTGGATATTGGGACCGGCTCTGGAGGAGATGGGACCTGCACAGGCCTGACTGGTTGCACCTGATTGGAGCCGGGACTGAGTTACTTGCAGAATGTTTGCTAGTGCTGTCGGGGAGGGTATAAACTAGTTTTGCAGGGGGGGTGGGGACCTGAGGGTAGACTCAGTTGGGACAAAACCTGAAATGAAAATAGAAGGCAGCAAATTAATGGATGTGTCTAGAAAACAGAGGAAAAGAGGGTTAGAATTTTTTTTTAAGTGTTTGGCTGTGCTCAAGGCTATCTATTTCAATGCAAGAAGTATAGCAAATAAAGCAGATGAGCTGAGGGCAAGGTGGACAGGTGGCAGTATGATATCATAGCTATCACAGAAACATAGCTGAAGGAGGGACAGGAATGGCAGCTCAACGTTCCTGGTTACAGGGTTTTCAGACAAGATAGGGAGGGGGTAAAGAAAGGAGGGGAAGTGGCAATTTCGGTCAAGAAATCTATTACAGCTGTGAGGAGGGATGATATGTTGGAAGGTTCATCAACTGAGGCGATATGGATTGAGCTAAGGAACCAAAAAGGGGCAATATCACTGCTGGCAGTGTGATCCCGTCAGCCAAACAGTCCGAGGGAGATAGAAGAGCAGATATGTAGGCAAGTCTCTGAGAAGTGCAAGAACAATAGGGCAGTAATAGTAGGGTATTTTAATAACCCCAATCTTTACAGGGATAATTTTAGTATGAAAAGAATTAAGGGAACAGAAATCTTGAGGTGCATTCAGGAGAACGTTTTTGGCCAGGATGTAGCAAGTCCAACAACAGAGGGTGCAGTTTTAGACATTGTTTTTGGAAATGAAGATGGGCAGGTGGAAGGAGTGGCAGGGAAGAGCATTTTGGTGGGAGTGATCATAATTCAGTTAGTTTTAACTTAATTATGGAACAGGACAAGAGATACATCAGGAGTTAGAGTTCTCAATGGGGAAAGGCGAATATTACTAAACTGAGGAGCGAAAGTGGACTGGAAACAGCAGTTTGAAGGTAGTTCAGTCTCACAGCAGTGGGAGGCATTCAAAGGGGAGATTCAAAAGGTTCAGGATAAACATGTTCCCACAAAGAAAAAGGGTGAGGCGGCCAAATCTCGAGTCCCATGGATGTCAAGGAGCCGACAGGGTAGGATAACGCAGAAAAGGAAAGCTTCTGTCCGACACTGAGAACTTAATACTGCAGAGAGCCGAGAGGAGTATAGAAAGTGGAGGGATCAAATCAAAAAGGAAGTTAGGAAAGGAAAGTGAGGGTATGAAAGAATATTGGCAAGCAAAATCAAGGTGAACCCAAAGATGTTTTCTCAATACATTAAGAGGAAGAGGATAACTAAGGGGAGAGTAAGACCCATAATAGATGAGAAAGGTAACCTTTGTATAAGGGTAGAAGATATTGGTATGGTTCTTTATTGAGCACTTTGCGTATGTCTTCAGAAAAGAGGGGGGGATTTAGATATTGTCGTTAAGGAGGAAGAGTGTGAATTATTGGATATAATAAACATAGGGAGAGAGAAAGTATTAATGGGATTAGCCTCCTTGAAAGTTGAAACATCACCAGAGCCGGATGAAATGTACCCCAGGCTGTTCAAAGAAGCAAGAGAGGAAATAGCAGAGGGTCTGCCTACCATCATTTCCCAATCTCACTAGATACAGGTGTAGTGCCGGATTATTGGAGAATTGCTAACGTTGTACCGCTGTTTAAAAATGGAGCGAAGGATTGTCTGAATAATGACAGGCCACTCAGTCTAACCTCAGTAGTGGGCAAATTATTGGAATCTATTCTGAGAGACGGGATAAACTGTCACTTATAAAGGCACAGGTTTATCAAGGACAGTCAGCATGGATTTGTTAAGTGACTCTCTTGTTTGACCAAATTGATCGAATTTTTTGAAGATGTTACAAGGAATATAGATGAGGGTAGTGCAGTTGATGTGGTCTACATGGATTTTAGCAAGGCTTCTGACAAGGTCCCACATGACAGACTGGTTCAAAAAATAAAATCCCATGGCGTCCAGAGAAATGCAGCAAGGCGGATACAAAATTGGCTCAGTGGCAGGAAACACAGGGTAATTATTGACAAGTATTTTTGCGACTGGAGGACTGTTCCCATTGTCATTCCACAGGGCTCAGTAATGGGCCCCATGCTTTCTGTGGACTATATTAAAGAGTTAGACGTAAATTTAGGGGGTATGATCAAGACTTTTGCAGACGACACAAAGGTTGGCCATGTGGCGGATAGCGAGAAGGATAGCTGTAGGCTGCAGGAAGATATTGACGTTCTGGTGAGATGGGCAGAAAAATGGGAATCGACCTGGATAAGTGTGAGGTGATGCTATTGGGGAGCTCAAACAAGCAAAGGAATACACGATTACTAGGACAATACTGAGAAGTGTAGAGGAAGTAAGGGACTTTGGAGTGAATGCCCACAGATCCCTGAAGATAGCAGGACAGGTCAATAAGGCAGTTAAGAAGGCATATGGAATCATTTCCCTTTTTAGCTGAGGTATAGAATGTAAGAGCTGGGAGGTTATGCTGGAACTGTATAAATCATTGGTTAGGCCACAACTTGAATATTTTGTGCAGTTCTGGTAACCACATTACAGAAAGGAGGCAATTGCACTAGAGAGGGTACAGAGGAGATTTACGAGGATGTTGCCAGGACTGGAAAAATGCAGCTATGAGGAAAGATTGGACAGGCTGGGGTTGTTCTTCATGGAACAGAGAAGGCTTGAAGGGAGATCTGATTGAAATGAACAACATTTTGTGGGGCCTGCATTGAGTGGAGGTGAAGGGTCTATTCACCTTAGCAAAAAGGTCAGTGACTAGGCGACATAGATTTAAAGTGATTGGCAGAAATATCAGAAGGGAGTTGAGGAAAAACATGTTCACCCAGAAATACAAATTTGCCTCGGTGACAGGAAGCAAAGGGTAATTGTTGACGGGTATTGACTGGAGGACTGTTACCAGTTGTGTTCCAGAGGGCTCGGTGCTGGGTCCCCTGCTTTTAGTGAGGGTCTGTAACTCACTTCATGAAAGGATGGTTGAGGCAGAAACCCTCTACTCATTCAAAAGGAGTCTGGATGTGCACCTCAAGTGTCATAATCTGCAGGGCTACGGATCAAATGATGGAAGGTGTGATTAGAATAGGTGGATAACTTTTCGGCTGGCACAGACACGATGGGCCAAGGGACCTCTTTCTGTGCCTTAAATTTTCTACGATTCTATGATTCTTTAACACGAAACACGCTATCCTCGTTAACACTCACAATTCTGTCAACAAACTATCAAGATTATCAGAAATGATTTTCCATGAAGCTATCCCTGCTGCTTGTCATTTATTAAGACATGATTTTACAAGTAAGAAATATTTTTGTGCTGGGTTATGGCCTCCAGAATTTTCCAATAATCAACATTAGGCTGATAGTTACAAGGCTTATCAAACCTCTCCTTCTTTAAACAGGGTGTAACATTTACAGCCCTTCAGTTCTCTGGCATTTTTAAAAATTCATTCATGGGTTGTGGACATCGCTGGCCAGGCCAACATTTATTGTCCATCCCTAATTGACCATGCAAAGGTGGTGGTGAGCTGCCTTCTTGAACCACTGCAGGTACACCCACAGTGCTGTTAGGAAGGGTGTTCCAGTATTATGAACCAGCGACAGTGAAGGAACGGCAAGATAGTTTCAAATCAGCATGGTGTGTCGCTTGGAGGGGAACTTGCAGGTGGTGGTGCTTCCATACATCTGCTGCCCTTGCCCTTCTATGTGGTAGAGGTTGTGTGTTTGGAAGGTGCTGTGTAAGGAGCCTTGGTGTGTTGCTGCAGTGCATCTTGTAGATGATACACACCGCTGCCACTGTGCGTCGGTGGTGGAGGGAGTGAATGTTGTGGATGGGGTGCCAATCAAGCGGGCTGCTTTGTACTGGATGGTGCCGAGCTTCTTGAGTGTTGTTGGAGCTGCACCCATCCAGACAAGCGGTGAGTATTCCATCACACTCCTGGCTTGTGCCTTATAGATGCTGGACTGGCTTTGGGGAGTCAGGAGGTGAGTTAATCGCCTCAGCATTCCTCGCCTGTGACCTGCTCTTTGAGCCATGGTATTTATATGGCTACTCCTGTTCTGTTTCTGGTCAATGGTAGCCCCTAGGATGTTGATAGTGGTGGATTCAGCTATCGTAATGTCATTGAATGTCAAGGGAGATGATTCGATTCTCTCTTGTCGGTGATGGTCATTGCCTGGCACTATGGCAGTGCGAATGATACTTGCCAATTATCAGCCCAAACCTTGATATTGTCCAGGTCTTGCTGCATTTCTACACGGACTGCTTCAGTATTTGAGGAGTCACGAATGGTGCTGAACATTGTGCAATCATCAGCCAACATCCCCCCTTCTGGTCTTGTGATTGAAGGAAGGTCATTGATGAAGCAGCTGAAGATGGTTGGGTCTCGGACACTACCCTGAGGAACTCCTGCAGTGATGTCCTGGAGTTGAGATGATTGACCTGCAACAACCACAACCATCGTCCTTTGCGCTAGGTATGACTCCAACCAGCAGAGAGTTTTCCCGCTGATTCCCACTGACTCCATTTTTGCTCTGGCTCCTTGATGCCATACTCAGTCAAATGCTGCCTTGATGTCAAGGCAGTCACTCATACCTCACCTCTTGAATTCAGCTCCTTTGTCCATGTTTGCACCAAGGCTGTAATGAGGTCAGGAGCTGTGTTACCCTGGCGGAACCCAAACTGAGCGTCACTAAGCAGGTTATTGCTAAGCAAGTGCTGTTTGGTAGCATTGTCGATGACACCTTCCATCACTTTACTGATGATTGAGAATAGGCTGATGGGGCGGTAATTGGCCGGGTTGGACTTGTCCTGCTTTTTGTGTACAGGACATAGCTGGGCAATTTTTCACATTGACGGGCAGATGCCAATGTTGTAGCTGTACTTGAACAATTTGATGGGGGAACAGAAGTTCTGGAGCACAGGTATTCAGTACTATTTCCGGAATATTGTCAGGGCCCATAGCCTTTGCAGTATCCCGTGCCTTCAATCGTTTCTTGATATCACGCTGAGTAAATCCAACCATGAGAAGCAGTACTGTATACTCCCCTCCACATCCAGTCTGAACAATGACTGTTCACCACTTCTCTCTGCTTTCTGTCCCTGAGTCAGTGTCATATCCACACTATCACTGTCACATTAATCCATGTCATGACAAGTCTATGAAATGTCATTTGATCACAGGCCGTTTGAAAATCTATATACATAAGTGGATATACATGAGTAGGGGCGAAAGATGTTGATATGGTTCTTAATGAATACTTTGTATCTGTCTGAACAGAAGAGGGGACGATGCAGATACTGTGGTTAAGGAGTAGGAGTGTGAATTATTGGATGTGATATACATAGGGAGAGATGAAGTATTAATGGGATTAGCATCTTTGAAAGTTGATAAATCACCAGGGCCAGCTGAAATGTATTTCAGGCTGTCAAAAGAAGTGAGAGAGGAAATAGCAGAGGGTCTGACCATCATTTTCCAGTCATCACTGGATACAGGTGTAGTGCCAGAGGATTGGTGAACTGTTAACATTGTACCTCTTTAAAAAGGGAGCAAAGGATAGACCGAATAATTGCAGGCCAATCAGAGTAACCTCAGTAGTGGGCAAATTATTGCAATGTATTCTGAGAGACAGGATGAACTGTCACTTAGAAAGGCTCAGGTCAATCAAGGACAGTCAGCATGGATTTGTTAAGGGAAGATATTGTTGACTAACTTGATTGAATTTTTCTACGAAGTCGCAAGGATGATAGATGCGCGTAGTGCAGATGATATGGTCTCCGTGGATTTTGGCAAGGCTTTTGACAAGGTCCCATGTGGCATACTAGGTAAAACAAATAAAGTCCCATGGAATCCAGGGAAATGCAGCAAGCTGGATACAAAATTGGCTCAGTAGCAGGAAACAAAGGGTGATTGTTGACGGGCGTTTTACTGACTTGAGGTCTGTTTCCAGTGGCATTCCACAGGGCTCAGTACTGGGTCCCCAGCTTTTAGTAGTATATATTAACGATTTGAACGTACATGTAGGGGGCATGATCAAGATGTGTGCAGATGGTACACAGATTGGCTGTGTGGTAGGTAGCGAGGAGGATAGCTAGGCTGCAGGAAAATATTGATGGGGCGGCACAGTGGCGCAGTGGTTAGCACTGCAGCCTCACAGCTCCAGGGACCTGGGTTCGATTCTGGGTACTGCCTGTGTGGAGTTTGCAAGTTCTCCCTGTGTCTGCGTGGGTTTTCTCCGGGTGCTCCGGTTTCCTCCCACAAGCCAAATGACTTGCAGGTTGGTAGGTAAATTGGCCATTATAAATTGTCACTAGTATAGGTAGGTGGCAGGGAAATATAGGGACAGGTGGGGATGTTTGGTAGGAATATGGGATTAGTGTAGGATTAGTATAAATGGGTGGTTGATGGTCGGCACAGACACGGTGGGCCGAAGGGCCTGTTTCAGTGCTGTATCTCTAATCTAAAAAAAATGTGTCAAATGGAATTCAGCCTGGTTAAGTATGAGACGATGCAATTGAGGAGGTCAAACAAGGCAAAGGGATAGACAATCAATGGGAAAATACTGAGAAGTGAAGAGGAAGTGAGGGACCTTGGAGTCAATGTCCACTGATGTCCTGAATGTAGCAGGTCAGGTCGATAAGGTGGTTAAGAAGGCATACGGAATCCTTTCCTTTATTAGCTGAGGTATAGAATACAAGAGCAGTGAGGTTATGCTGGAACTGTATAAATCATTGGTTGGGCCACAACCTGAGTACTGTGTGCGGTTCTGGTCACCTCATTACACAAAGGATGGAATTGCACTAGAGAGGGTACAGAGGAGATTTACAAGGATGTTTGCCAGGACTGGAAAAATGCAGCTATGAAGAAAGATTAGATACGCTGGGGTTGTTCTACTTGGAACAGAGAAGGCTGAAGGGAGATCTGATTGAAAGGGACATAATTTTGTGGGGCCTGGACAGAGTGGAGGTGAAGAGTCTATTCACCTTAGCAGAGAGATCAGTGACTAGGGGGCAGTGACTTAAAGTGCTTGGTAGAAGGATTAGCGGGGAGTTGAGGAGAAACTTGTTCACCCAAAAATACAAAATGTGCTCAGTGGCAGGAAACAAAGGGTAATTGTTATAATAAAAGCAAAATACTGCAGATGCTGGAAATCTGAAGTAAAACACGAAATGCTGGAAATACTCGGCAGGTCTGGCAGCATCTGTGGAGGGAGAAGCAGAGTTAAGGTTTCAGTTCAATGATGAAGGGTCACTGACCTGTAACGTTAACTCTGCTTCTCTCTCCACAGATGCTGCCAAACCTGCTGAGTATTTCCAGCATGTCTTGTTTTTATTAAAGGGTAGTTGATGACGGATATTGTACTGACCTGAGGACTGTTTACAGTGGCATTCCACAGGGTTCAGTACTGTGTCCGCTGTTTACAGTGAGAGTCTAGAAATTACTGCCTGAAAGGATAGTTGAAGCAGAATCCCTCCACTCAGTGAAAAGGAAACTGGATTTTCACCTCAACTGTCATTATCTGCAGGGCTGTGGATCAAATGCTGGAAGATGGGATTAGAATAGGTGGATCATTTTTCGGCCGGTGCAGACACAATGGGCCAAGCGGCCTCTTTCTGTATCTTAAACTTTCCATGATTATATTACATGAAACACTCACAGTTACGTCCTCAACGAACTTGATAAAGATTATCAGGAATGATATTTCATTAACCTTTCCGTGCTGCTTGTCATTTATTATCCCGTGTTTTACAAGCAAGATATATTTTTGTGTTAGGTTATGACCTCTAGAAGTTTCCAACCACCAACATTAGACTGATAGTTACAGGGTTTACCCAACCTCTCCATTTTAAACAGGGTGTAACATTGACAATCCTCCAGACCTCTGGCGTCACTCCCATATCCAAGGAGGACTGAAAGATTCTGTCCAGTGCTTCTGTCATTTCCACCATTCCTTCCCTCAGTAACCCTCACAAATCCCATGCAGACTGGATAAATGTTCTACTTTATAGTGGTACAAAAAGTGTTGAATTGAAAGGGGTTAACTGAACCAGTTTGTTCAGTGACTGTAATTAATGTCAGTCACCATGGACACTAATGGTGTCACTGGAGGGTTTCCCTCTTCTATTAATACAGGACTGCTTTCAATGTGTTTTCCGATAGTATTAGCGGGACCATCAGTTCCGGCACTAAAAGGGATCCGTGGCTGCAGAGAGCGGGAGAGGAGAGATCAGAATCTGAACAATAGATGGGAATATTACAACAATGGACAGGAGTTTATCCTATTGGTTTGACCGTCTTACTGCAGATTATTATTGGATAACATTAGAATGGCGGATCTATTATGCTCTGAAGATGATTCAATGTATTTACTATCCCATCCTCGCTATTATTGGTGTCCCTGGTAAGTCTCTGTATCCAACTATTAGATTCATAAACCATATTTCACTGAATTAGTGTTCTTGTCATTTAAATCGTGAGAAGACTGAAACCATTATCTTCCGTTTCTGTCACAACTTCATTCCCTGTCTATGATCTACATCCCCCACGCTGGCCATTGTCTGAGGCTGAACCAGGAAATTTACAACCTCTGGTATCTGTTTAATGCTGAGCTGAGTTCATCCCCATATTCTATCCATCCCCAGCCCGGCCAATTGTTATGGCCATGTGAGGAGGGGTCAGAGTGGCTCTTCTTTATTTGACTGCAACAGTGTTTGTCCTTTATAAACAGTGAATATGCTTAACGTCTCAGTGAGTGTTCTACATCTATGATGGTGAAGAAACCGATTGGACAAGTTCTCTTGAGTTTAAACATGAAAGAGGTGAGTTTATTAAACTTAACAAGAGAAACCCGATCTGAATAAAATCATAAAAAAACGGAACACACAGTTACATACACAGTCACACGAGAATCACACACACTCAAATAGATTACAGAGTGAGAAGGAAATTTGTGGTTGGATTTGAGTCCAGAATAAGTTTCAAAAAACTCATTCTGTGATGTTGGGCGATTCCGTGGTCTTCCAGCTGAAGTTATATTCTTGACGTCTTTTGCTTGTCGAAGTGCAGTATGTGGCTGGTCCACATTGCTCAGGGTTTTCTTTGAGGCAGACTTGTAGGTGGCTTTCTTCCCCTGGTTACTCTGTCTGCAGTAATCTGTAGGCTTGTGGGGCCCGCAGTCACATGTGGTTTTCAAACTTGTGATGTTAGGTGGAGAGAGAGATGGAGAGAGAGAGAGAGGGGTCACAGCCCTTCTGCTTCTGCACAGTTTGAATCATTGGCTTGTCTGTCTTTGTCCAGGGGAAACTCCCAGCTTTCACAGAGATGGACAGAAGGTCTCATGACTGCCTCAGTGTATTCTCTGGACCCTTCTAATGAGATTCAAGGTTAGAAACTTCTATCTCCCCAGGGCTCAGGATACCAGTATTTATACTTGGAGGAGTTTGCTCTTTCAAAGTCAATGTGTCAGGGTAGTCTTGCATGCCGTGTTAATGAATGTAATCTTACGTAATTCAATCACTAGAGCAAGCCAATGATATTGGTCCAGGCTCATCAGACATGTGTCTCCTGTTGTAGGCCTTAGAATGTGAAAATGTGTTTCAGATGCCAATTACGGTGGCCATCTTGGCTGCCAGTTTTTTGAAGGTTAACTGTAGGATTTTTTCTATTAAAAGGTTAGTGTAAGTTTCCAATCGATGAATTAAAGTTCCTCATTTGGCATGTTGTGTTGTCTTAACACCGGCGCAGCACATGGAAAGAAATGTGATAATGGGAACATTTCATTTCAGAACTCTGGGAAGAAAAAGAAAGAAATACACATGCATTCTCAATAATCACTTCTCAAATTCACACATTAATCTTAGAATTATTGCAGCTGACATTGTCTGTTACAGCTGTACTGATTTAACTTTTTTGGCGTTTTGTCTGGGATGGTTATGTGTCGGGTTCGACGCTGGACAATGCATCAACCATTGCATTGTTTACCTTTTCTCTCCTCTAATGAAGTTTTAACTACTCAGGTTCCTGCACCTTAACAATCTTTCTCCCTAAACCGACAGTGTGTAATAAATTGTTTTTTTTAGACCCTGTGAGGTGTCTGAGATTTCCTCTGGGCCTTTGTTCTTGCTGAGTTCGCCTTTGAAATTGTTGTGTTTGATTAGCTTTGGGTTTGGGATCTGATCATTGTGTTCTTCAGTGGGTAGATCCACACTGACCTTACTTTTAGCTTTCTGGTGAGGTACCCAAGAGCTGTTTACTTTAGGGTACGTTCCCTTCACTTTTCCCTTTACTATGGGAAGAATCATTTTTTTATCTACCCTATGTCCTCTGGGACATTACTGCTCGCAGGTCTTTGTCCAGCTTTCGTTGCACTCTGAGGCGGCACTTCGACTAGGTGAGGCATCTCCCTCACCATTGACATGCCTTTTTGGGACCTTTCCTTGTCCTTGCACGTTTCTGTAAATGCTGTTAGCAGCCTTTTTAGGCTGCCTCTTTGACCTGCATTTAAGGAGGAGAGCGTAGGGTCTGATGGATCTCACATTTCAGGGTTGGCTATTCGGAGAGTAGGGGGTTGCAGTTGGAATCCTCCTGGCCCTCCTCTAACCTATCCTCACCGCCCTTTCCAATCCTTCCCTCCTGACTGCCTGACAGATCTGTACTTGGCTGTTCCCTCCACAGCCTTTGCTTTTTGCCTTTGGTCTGGAGTGTCAATTAAATAATTTACCTGACTATTCCTTTTGCCACTCGATATGGACCACTGAACCGGGATTTCAGGGATTCACCCTGCATTGGGAATAGTAACAATACATGTTCTCTGTCCTGAAATGTTTTAGCCTTGGCATTTCTGTCTCCTTACCTTTTCATAGCTGCCTGGGTGGTCTTTAGGTGCTCCCACAGCATAGAAATGCAGTCTAACATGGAAGGCTCATCCCTGTGTCCCAAAAACCTCTCCTTGATTAGTTTAAGGGAACCTCTCACCACGTGTCAATAAAATAATTCAAAGAGAATAAAGCCAGTGGAATCATTGGATAAGTCCCTGGAAACCAACAGGAGAAATCCCAGCCCTTTGTCCCAGTCATGGGGTTGCTCATAGCAGTATGGCCTGATCATTGTCTTTAGGGTCTGATCGTACCGCTCCAAAGCCCCTTGTGACTATGGATGGTAGGCTGAGGACTTTATTTATTTACTTATTTTATTTATTTAGAGATACAGCACTGAAACAGGCCCTTCGGCCCACCGAGTCTGTGCCGACCATCAACAACCCATTTATACTAATCCTACATGAATCACATATTCCTACCACATCCCCACCATCCCTCAACTCCCCTCCCACCAACCTATACAAGGGGCAATTTATAATGGCCAATTTACCTATCAGCCTGCAAGTCTTTGGCTGTGGGAGGAAACTGGATCACCTGGTGAAAACCCACGCGGTCACAGGGAGAACTTGCAAACTCCGCAAAAGCAGTACACATAATCGAACCCGGGTCGCTGGAGCTGTGAGGCTGCGGTGCTCCAGATTACCTATGACCTTATAAAAAAAAATGGACATAAAATGTGTGTCCTGATCGGACTGGCTCTCAGCAGGCAACCCATATCGGGTAAAGAATTGGGTTAGCCCCTTCACCATAGCCTTGGCAGGGATCGTTCTTCGGGCAAATCGCCTCTGGGAATCGGGTCACCACATCCATAATGGTGAGAAGATACTGGAATCCCTTTTTGTTTTCAGCAGGTGACCCCACAATCCACCATCACTCTGCTGAAGGGGTCCCCAAAAGCTGGTATGTGAATTAGGGTGCTGGCTTTATTGCAGGTTGGGGCTTCCCCACAACTTAGCACATGTGACTAGTTTTACGAAATGCCACCACATCTTTGAGAAGTTGCGGCCAGTCAAAATAGTGTCTTCTGCGGGCTTTGATTTTTCATACACCGAAATGTCCATCCATTAGAAGGTCGTGGGTCATTCTTAATATTTCTTTAAGGGACCTCAGCGGCACCACTATCTGGTGAACCACTGTCCACTCTTCATCCTCTGCTCTGTGAGGAGATCTCCACTTCCTCATCAGCACCTCATTATTTAAATAGTAACAGTCTGCAACTCCCTCTGCTTCAGTTTTGGTTTGGACAGTCTGTGCTATTTTTTAACTCTGGGTCGGGTTGTTGAGCCTCAAATAAGGAAGAACTGTTTAATACATTCTTTGTCTCCTCTAACTTCACGAAGAAGATTTCAGACAACCAGAATTTAGGGTAATCCGTCTGTAGTGTCAGTTCAGGGGATTGTTTGGCCATGGACCGAGTCACCACACAATCAGGGAGAATGTCCGGGACCTTCTCCTGTAACTACTCTGTCTCCTGGACCTCTTTTGGTCTCTCTAGATCTACTGGGGAAGCTGCCACCTTTTCCCCTGTCAGATTATTACCCAGGAGCAGTTCGACCCATCACCCGGTAAACTAGGTACAATCCCCATGGTAAAGGGTCATGAAACTGGGTCACACTCCAAGTGCACCGGATATAAAGGTATGGACATATACTGTCTTCCAATACCATTCACTAACGCTCTAGCATTCACTGCACTTTCGTTTTCCCAGCAGAAGGGATTGGGTGGCCCCTGTATCCTTGAGTATGACTATTGTTTTACTTGCCTCACTCAAGGGGTATGGGGTCACTTTTCCTTAGGATACAAATTGCTGGTACCTCTCAGGGATTTTGTTTATTTTTCCCACACTCTCTGTGGTGGGTTTACTGGGTCTGACTGCCGCAGTTGGAGGCACAGCCTGATCTGTTGTGCTTTCCATCAGGTCCCATTATCCTGCACTGATCTGGTGGTCCCTGATTAATGCTACAGGTTTTCCCATAACTTGCAGCATTCAGCTCGATGGTGATCTGCCTTATTCCAATGGAAACGCACAGGTCTTCGGCCTTTACTCCTCCTCTCAGTGCCGTCCTATTTGGCCTGAGGATGGTCCCCTGGGTGTCCAGCTTTTCCTCCTTGCCCAAGGTTGATCGGGCTCCTATCACCCTCCCACCTTTTATTCTCGGGTCTTTGTGGTGACTAGGGAAGGGTTTCCCTTTGGGGTTAAGGCTTTGTGTACAAGGGAAAATTCATCAGCCAGAATTGCAACCTGCCTGGCTCTTTGAACCTTTCGTTCCTCTTTGTGGGTTTTAATGGGGGGGAGAGCGAGTTTTTGAACTCCTTGAGATGGATCACCACTCTAAGGTTCAGATATGTGGGCTGTAATTTGAGTGTTTGTATCCACTGATCAAAAGTAAACACAAAAACTGACTTTAAATCTTCTACAGCTACCTAAAAATGAAACGTTTGGCGAAGACAAATGTGGGTCCAATACAGGCAGACTCAGGGGAATTTATAATGGTGAACAGAGAAATGGCAGTGAAGCTAAATGATTACCTTGTGTCTGTCCTCATTGAGGAAGATGCAAGAAAATTTCCAGAATTAGAGATCCAAGGGATTAGGGAGATTGAGAACATGAAGGAAATTAATATTAGTAAGAATGTTGCATTGGAGAAATTAATGTGGCTGAAGTTTGATGAGAACCCAGGATCTGATATTCTGCATTCCAGGGTGTGGGAAGAGATAGCTATGGAGATGGTGGCTGCATTGATGACTATCTTCAAAAAATCTATAGATTCTGGAGCGGTTCCTGCAGATTGGAAGGTAGCAAATGTCACCCCACTATTTAAGCAGGGAGGGAGAGTAAAAACAGGGAATTATAGACCTGCTTTCGTGCATCAGACGTTGGGAAAATGCTGGGACTCTATTGTAAAGGATGTGATAAATGGACAGTTGGATAATAATCTGTTTGGGCATCGCAAACATGGATTTATGAATGAGAAATCATGTTTGACGAACCTGTTGGAGTTTTTATTGGGGATGTTACTAACAGAATTGATAAAGGGGAGTCAGTGGACGTGTTATACTTGAATTTTCAGAAGGATTTTGATAAAGTACCCCACAGGAGGTTGGTTAGCAACATTAAAGCACATGGGATAGGAGGTAATATACTGGCATGGATTAAAGATTGGTTAACAGGCAGAAAACAGTGAGTAGGAAGAAACGGATCATTCTCACTTTGGCAGGCTGTGATTAGTTGTGTACCACAAGGATCAGTACTTGGGCCCCAGCTGTTAACAATATATGTCAATGATTTGGATGTGGGGACCAAATGTAATATTTCCAAGTTCGCACATGACACAAAACTAGGTGGGAATGTATGTTGTGAGGAAGATGCAAAGCGTCTTCAAGGGGATTTGGACAGACATTGTGACTGGGCAAGAACATAACAGATGGAATATAATATGGACAGATATGACGTTATCCATTTTGGTAGGAGGAACAGATGTGCAGAGTATTTCTTAAATAGTAAGGGATTAGAAAGTGTAGATGTACAAAGGGAACCGTGTGTCAGTAAGTCACTGAAAACTAACATGCAGTGCAGCAAGCAATTCGGAATGCTAATGTTCTGTTAGCCTTTATCACAAGATGATTTGAGTACAGGAGTATTGAAGTCTTACTTCATGTGTATAGAACCTTGCTTAGACCACACCTGGAATATTGTGTGCAGTTTGGGTCCCCTGACCTTAGGAAGGATATTATTGCCATAGAGGGAGTGCAATGAAAGTTCACCAGACTTGTTCCCGGGATAGCGAGACTGTTCTATGAAGAGAGAAACTGGGCTTGTATTCTCTAGAGTTTCAAAGAATGTGTCGGGATCTCATTGAACCCCTCGAAATAATTAAAGAGATAAACAGCGTAAATGCGTGTACGATATTTCCCCTGGTTGCGGAGTCTAGAACTAATGGATACAATTTCAAAATAAGGGGGAAGCCACTTAGGACAGAGATGAGGATAAATTTCTTGACTCAGAGGTTTCTGAATCTTTGGAATTCTGCATCCCAGACGGATGTGGAATCTCAGTCGGTGAGTATGTTTAAACTATAGATTGACAGATTTCTAACTGCAAATGACAAAAAGGGGATATGGAGATAATGTGTGAAAAAGGCATTGAAGTGGATGATCAGCCATGGTCATATTGAGTGGTGGAGCAGCCTCGATGGGCTGAATGGCCTACTCCTGCTCCTATGTCCCTGTGTTCGGAAGCTGCTTAACTCTTTCAAACTCGAGATCACTTTAGTCAGGCTGCTTTCGGAGGGTTGGGAATGTTTAACGGTACACTTCCGGTACTATCTCATGTACGCCCAGCATTGCATTTTTAGTCATCTCATAATCTGATGAACTTTCATCTGGCAACAGTGAATAAACCTGAAGGGATTTTCCTGTTACTTTGTTTTGTCAGAACAGTGTCCAGCTCTCCGCCGGACATTTCAGTTACTTTACAAGCTTTTCAAAAGTGACGGATAATTCTGCCACATCCTCCTCATTGAACTTTGGAATGAACTGGGTGAAAGGGAGGAAGGCAGAAAGTAGGAAACATCTATCGTTGGGAAATTGTTAGAACCCATTATTAAGGAAGTAATAACAGGATATTTAGAAAGTCAAAACACAATCCATCAGAGTCAGCATGGTTTTATGAAGGGTAAATCCTATTTGACGAATTTGCTAGAGGTCTTCGAAGCTGTGACAAGAAAAGTGGAAAATGGGGATCCTGTAGATGTATATCTGGACTTCCAGAAGACATTTGATAAGGTGCTGCACAAAAGGTTAATACACAAGGTAAGATTGCATGGGGTTAGGGGCAATTTATTAACTTTGATAGAGGATTGGCTAACCAACAGAAAACAGAGAGTCGGGCTAAATGGGTCTTTTTCTGGTTGGCAATATGTAACTAGTGGGTTACCACAGGGTTTGGTCCTTGGCCCCAGCTATTTACAATATATATTTATGACTTGGATGCAGGGATAGAAAGTACTATTGCCAAATTTGCAGATGACACTACAATAGGTGGGATAGTAAATTGCAATAATTAAATAAGAAATTTACAAATTGATATGGATAGGTTCGGTGAATGATCCAAAATTTGGCAGATGGAGTTTAACGTGGATAAGTGTAAGGTTATCCATTTTGGTCGGAAGAATAGAAAGGCAAATTATTACCTAACTGGAGAGAAACTTCAGAGTGCTTCGGTGCAGAAGGATCTGGGTGTCCTCGTGCATGAATCGCAGAAAGCTTGTTTGAAGGGACAGCAGGTGAAAAGGAAGGCTAATTGAATTTTGGTATATCTTGCTAAAGGAACAGAATATAAAAGTAGGAAAGTGTTGCTGCAACTGTACAAGGCATTAATGAGACCGCACCTGGAGAATTGTGTATAGTTTTAGTCTCCTGACTTGAGGATAGATGTAGTTGCATTGGAGGCAGATCAGAGGAGAGTCACTAGATTGATTCCAGGGATGAGGAGTTTGTATTGTGAAAAGAGATTGAGCTCTTTATGCCTTTACTCTCTAGAGTTTAGAAGAATGAGAGTCGATCTAATTGAGGTAGAGAAGATGATTAAGGGGATTGACAAATTAGACATAGAGAAGACGTTTCCTCTTGTGGGGCAACCTAGAATGAGAGGTCATTGTTTTAGGATAAGGGTTAAGGGTTTAAAATAGAGATGAAGAGAAATTTCTTCTCTCAAAGGGTCGTGTGTCTGTGGGATTCACTACCCGGAGTGCAGTAGATGCCGGGACATTGAGTAAATTTAAGGAGGAGATAGACAGATTTTTAATTAGAAATGGGTTGAAGCGTTATGGAGAACGGGCAGGAAAGTAGAGTTGAGACTGAGATGAGATCAGCCATGATCAAATTGAATGGCGAAGCAGGCTCGAGGGGCTGAATTGCCTACTCCTGCTCCTACTTCTTATGTTATTATGTTCTTATCTGGATCTTTCCGACAAGAGCGGGTGACGTATCCATTATCTCTCTCTATGTTGTCCATTGATGTATCTGTTTTGTGACAGAGGCCATCTATGTCGGGGAGGTGAATTATACTGCCTGCTCCCTCAGCAGGGAGAAGCAGGTGAGAGATCCCATGGCTTTGTCAGGATAGCGGGATTCCTGATGGTCTAGGTGTCTGTGCGGGATCCCCATGGCAACGGGGAGAGGTACAGGAACTGGAAGAACTCTCACTCCATCAATGTACAGTTGGTGTGTGAGCATGCCCAGTACATCATGTTGGTAAATGTCCACTATCCTGGCAGCAGCCACCATACCTTCATTCTGAAGCAGTCAGTCGGTCCCAACACATCGGGCCCCCATGCAGAACCAGAATGTGGTTCATGACCTCTAAACTCTAGACACTCCCCTCCCCCACACAAAACCACCAGGTGAAGCAATGCTTCCGATGTCTGAACCGCTCGGGGGGAGCCCTCCAGTACATACTGGAGTAGGTGTCCAAGTTCATGGTGTTCTGCTGCACCCTTCATATCATCACCATCATGTGGACACAGGCTTTGGCACCAGGGATCCGGAGGCCACCTCAGTAGGAGGAGGAGGAGGCAGGGAGGATATTTCCTGGATGAGTTCAGCCCGGACAGGCTGTCAGTGGGACGCTGCTAAGATTCCAGTTCCCAGAGGACAACTTCCCTTTCCCACCATGGAACCCCCTCTTCTCCACCATTACACCCATCTGAGATGCCCCATCACAGCGTCCCCGAGGTAAGCATCCTGCAATAAAAACACCAACAAAATGTTTTTCATGATCATCTTAATCCAACAACACATGCAATTATACAAACAAAACTGAACTATTCACCCTTGTGTATTCCCTTAGTCCCTGTCTTGTGGGTTCCCTCAACTTGCCTAGTGCTCCTACACAGTGTTTCCCAGTGACTGCAGCATGGCTGGTGGAAGGCTGCTGTCTTTCACTGGGGGTGACTGCAGATGGCCTTTCAGGACGTCCTCGAACAACTCTGGTCCTTGAGGGATCGGATTCAGACTGCACCACCTCGACATGGGCAGCAGCTCCAGCAATGTTCACATCTGAGTCCTGTGTATTATAACTCGTTTGTGACCTCACCCTCCTGTGATCTGTCACATGAACTATCCTTTCCCCTTGGAGTGGCTGCAGCTCACTCATGCTCGGTGACTCACCACGTGCAGATTCTGACTCTATACCAGCCTCTAAGGTACACGCACTGTAAATATTTGATCTGGTGGCTGTGAGTGTCAGACCAAGTGATGGGGCTTCACCATCAGTGCTCTTCTGCTGCTCTCTTTCTGTCTCTGGAACTGCTGTGACTGGGAAGTTGCTTGTATTGGGTTATCATTGGAAAGTATAAAATCAGAAGGGGAGGTTTGAGGTGAAGGATTGGGGGTGGTATGGAAAGCAGGAGGTCCATGGTCTCACTATCTCCAGCTTGTACAACAACATTTCTAACGTTTACCAGTTCTGATGAAGGGTCACAGATCTGAAACATGAACTCTGTTTCTCTCTGCACCGATGCTGCCAGACCCACTGAGTATTTCCGGCACTTCCTGTTCAGGTACACAGATGTGCCCCATTGACTAACTTATCTCAGCCTTTTTTTTTTAGCTTAAATTTGCATTTCTGGACATCCTCAGATATTCCATTGAGAATAAAATCGTAATTCCCATCATACACCTCGAAAATCCTTCGTATGTCCGTCTCCCCAGGCGTGCCTGTTTTTCTTCCCTACCAGGTTATCAATTGACTATTTCCTGTGATATGCTAGTGAGATTGTATTTCTGACTTTACTTATTCAAAACTGTCTGGAAGTCTCCCCCGCCCCACCCCCCCCCCCCCCGACCCCACGCTCTTAGTGATGAACACACACGTTTGATTGAGTGTAAACTCTCTTTGTTTGCCAAATGTCCTACCCAATCTCAGAAATGATAGCTCAACTGAGTTTGCTCTATCTCACAAATCAAGTAAACCAAGCCTAATATCCCGATCTCTGTGTTCCCTCTCCTACACCACTGTAAGGTCTGATCTAGGGTCACAGATTAGCCAAAAGGAGGTGAAAGGGTCACAAGCAGTTTATTGAGGAGTGACGGTTCAAATACAGCACAAAATCAGAATAAACATAGTAGAGCAACAATATGTGACAGATGAGAAAGGCTTTCTGGCTGTGGATTAGATTTTAGAAGCTATTATTAAACATTTTATAGAAGGCAGGTAGAAAAATTCAAGGCGGTCAGGTAGAGTCAACATGGTTTTGTGAAAGGGAAATTATATTTAACCAATTAACTGGAGTTCCTTGAAGAAGTAACATGGGCTGTGGATAAAGGGGAGCTGGTGGATGCACTGTACAAAGATTTCCAGAAGGCATTTGATAAGTTGCCACATAGAACATGGAACATAGAACATAGAACAGTACAGCACAGTACAGGCCCTTCGGCCCACGATGTTGTGCCGAACCTTTAACCTACTCTAAGATCAAACTAACTACCTACCCTTCATTCTTCGATCATCCATGAGCCTATCCAAGAGTCGCTTAAATGTCCCTAATGTATCTGCTTCTTCTGCCACCGCTGGCAGCGCATTCCACGCACCCACCACTCTCTGTGTAAAGAAACTACCTCTGACATCGCCCCGAAATCTTCCTCCAATCACCTTAAAATGATGCCCCCTGGTGATAGCCCTTTCCACCCTGGGAAAACGTATCTGGCTATCCACTTTTTCTATCGATGCCTCTCATCATCTTGTACCCCTCTATCAAGTCATTTCCCATCCTTCTTCGCTCCAATGAGAAAAGCCCTAGCTCCCTCAATCTTTCTTCATAAGACATGCCCTCCAGTCCAGGCAGCATCCTGGTAAATCTGCTCTGCACCCTCTCTAAAGCTTCCACATCCTTCCTACAATGAGGCGACCAGAACTGAACACAATGTTCCAAGTGTGGTCGAACCAGGGCCATATAGAGCTGCAACATAACCTCGCAGCTCTTAAACTCAATCCCCCTGTTAATAAAAGCCAACACACCATACGCCTTCTTAACAACCCTATCAACTTGGGTGGCAACTTTGAGCGATCTATGGACATGGGCCCCAAGATCCTCCACACTACCAAGAATCCTGTCTTTAAGCCTGTATTCTACATTCAAATTCGACCTTCCAAGATGAATCACTTCACACTTTTCCAGGTTCCACTCCATCTGCCACGTCCCAGCCCAGCTCTACATCCTGTCAATGTCCCGTCGCAAACGACAACAGCCTTCCACACTATCCACAACTCCAGCAACCTTCGTGTCATCGGCAAACTTGCTAACCCAGCCTTCCACTTTCACATCCAAGTCATGTATAAAAATCACCAAGAGCAGAGGTCCCAGAACAGATCCTTGTGGAACACCACTGGTCACCGAGCTCCATGCTGAATAGTTTCCATCTACTACCACCCTCTGACTTCTATGGGCCAGCCAATTTTGTATCCAGACAGCCAACTTTCCCTGAATCCCATGCCTCATAGCTTTCTGAATGAGCCTACCATGTGGAACCTTATCAAACTCCTTGCTAAAATCCATAAACACAACATCCACTGCTCTTCCTTCATCAATGTGTTTCGTCACATCTTCAGAGAATTCAGTAAGGCTTGTGAGGCATGATCTGCCCTTTACAAAGCCATGCTGACTGTCTGTAATCAAAGGTTATTGCGGAAAATAAAAGCTCATGGTGTCGGAGGTAACATACTGGCATAGTCTCTCTGTCTCTCTCCCTGACCACACATTTCCTCTCTCCAGCTCCACTGGTGCTGTGGAAGTTTGGATCCATAAAGTGGTGTGAGCTGCACTGCTGGTACCATCCAGCACATTGTACAGGACACCCAGGCTGGCCGGGGTGCTCGCGTGGCTGTATCATGCGTGTGTCTGTAGTGTAAGGAAGGGACTGAATATGGTGTAAATCAGCCATTCTGGCAGCTTTGACGTACGTCTTTGAAACTTCGACTGTGTATGTCCACTGACCGCCTGTGTTAGTCTCGCTCAGCTGAACATACATTAAGAAGCACGAGGAGCCCCTTCTATTTTTATTTAAAAGGACGAGGCATCCAACTTACACGTGAGGGGCTTTTGACTTGCTTCTGCTATTGTAAAGTTAGTGGAGGTGCAGTGGATTGTTTTCTGGAGGCTGTATTGTGAACTGCAGCAGACATTCAGTGAGGACAGAGGATTTGGTGACCCAACTCTGGACGAGGTCTCGGGACTGTATTTACAGTGTCTCTGGGTCTGTAACATGACCAAGAAATGGAGCCGAAGCTGCAGAAAGGGGAAGCACTTTATAGAGGGCGGAGGAGGGAGCTCTGCCCTACCAACCCTAGGCTTTCCAATAGCAAAACTAGCAGTGGTCCTAATACCGAGCCCTGGGGAACACCACTGTATACTCCCATCGAGTCCGAACAACAATCTTTCACAACTTCTCTCTGTTTACTGTTCATTAGACAATGTTATCTCCACACTGTCACTCTCCCTTTAATCCATCGGGTTCAGTTTTCCTAACCTGTCTATTGAATGTCAGTTGATCAAACACCTTTTGAAAGTCCATATATATAACCTCAATCACACCACCTGCATCAACCCTCTCCATTGTTTCATGAAAGAACTCCATCAAGTTTACCTCACCACCACCTCTCTCCACTCCTCCACTGTTGTTAAATTATCAGACTGATTATCCGACATCCAGTACTGGATGAGAAGAACTTTCCTCCAATTAAATGTTGGGAAATTCAAGTCCATGTTTTCACTCCGCACTCCAGCTCTGTTCCCCTGCTATTGATCCCACCCTGGTAACAGTCTGAGATTCAGACAGACTGTTTACAACTTTGGTGTCACATTTAATCACAAAATGATCTTCTAACATAATACTCATGCAATCATTACAATCGCCTATCTCCACCTCAGTAACAGAGCCTGACTTCACCCCTGTCTCAGCCCTTCTGCTGCTGAAATTCATTCATGCCTTCATTACCCCTAGACATGACTATTCCTGTTCACTCCTGTCTGGTTTACCGCATGCTACTCTCTGTAAACATAAGGTCCCCCCAGAACTCTGCTGCCCATGTCCTAACTCGCACCAAGGCTTGTTCATATATCACTGACTGACATTGACTCATGATCAGGCAATGTCTTTATTTAAATTTTTCACCTTGTTTTCCCTCCATGACCTCGCCCCCGGCCTGTATCTGTAATATCCTCCAACCGCACAACCCTTCAATATATCTGAACTCCTCTAATTCATGACTCTTCTTCCTCCCTGTTATTAACTGTTCCATCTTTGTTGGCCACACCTTCAGTTGCCTAGGCCCCGAGCACTGGAATACCCTCCTTACACCCCTCCATCTCTCCATCTGTCCACCATGCTTACCTTCTTTAATGTACCCATTGAAACATACTTTTTTGACCACGCTTTTGGTCCTCTAACCTAATATTTCCTTGTATGTCTCGGTGTCATATTTTATTTTATAATGCTCCTGTGAAGCATCTTGGGATGTTTTATTACATTAAAGGCACTAAATAAAATAAGTTGTTGTTGTTGACGTTTGCCAGACATGATTTGGAATTCGCATTTCCGTGCTGCCTCTCAACAAATATCCATTTTTTTCGAGCAAGGAATACCTGTCGCTTGGTTGTGACCTTTTGAAATTTCTAACCACTGACATTAGACTGACTGGTCAGTGCAGGGTTTACCCCATCTCTCCTTTTCTAAACAGGGTGTAACATTTACAACCGTCTCATCCTCTGTCATAACTTCCCTATCCAAGGAGGATTGGAAGATTCTGTCCAGTGCCTCTTCTATTTCCACATTTACTTCCCTCAGTAACCCTCACACAACCTATCACACTGGGTAAATGTCCTACTTGTTTGAGTTCCAAGAAGTGTTCGATGGAAAGTGGTTAACTGAATATGTTTGTTCAGTGACTGTAATTGAAGTCAATCTCCATGGACCCTAAATGTGTCACTGGAGGTTTTCCATCTTCTATCAATAAGGGATTCCTTTCAAGGTGTTATCCCATCACGCCAGTGGAGTATCAGCCTCAACACGTATAGAGATCAGCGGCTCTAGAGAGAGGGAGAGGATAGATCGGAACCTGACAACAATAGATTGGAATGTTACAACAATGGGTCAGATTCTGAGAACAATAGATTGGAATGTTACAACAGTGGGCAGAGGTTTATCGTGGCCTCTTTACATGCTTTCAGCGCATGATTCGCTGTCTTTAACTTCTCAGATCTATTTTACACTGCTGATTATTCAACACATTTACTATCCCATCCTCGCAACTGTTGCTGCCCCTGGTAAATTTGGCAATACAGCTATTAATTTTATAAACCATGTTTAACTGCATTACTGCTCCTGCAATTTACTTTGCCCTCCTTGCTGCTGTTGTTATTCCTGGTGAATATCTATCTCCAGCTATTAGCTCTACATACTATTGCTATCTGTATAATAGTTCTTGAAATTTGCTCTCATCTTTCCTGCTGTTACTGCCCCTGGTAAGTCTCTATTCCCACATATAGTATCTGCCAACCCTGGTTCACTGAAATACTGGTCAAGTACTTTAATTATTTTTGAAGACTGAAGACAGTATCATTGTTTTCCATAAGAAATTCTGTCCCCTATCTGAGAACCACATACCCGACCCTGCCCAATGTCAGATGTTGAACCAGACAGGTTACAACCTCGGTGTTCTGTCTAAACCTGAGCAAAGTTCATCTCCATATTCTCTTCAGCACCAACCCTGCCTACTACCACCTCTGTAATATCACCCGTCTCCACGACTGCCACAGCCCATCTGCTGCATACACCCTCATACGTGTCACTGTTGAATCCACACTTGACTGTTCCAATTTTATCCTGGTCACCATCCCAGTTATAAACCTCCATAAACCACAATCCATCCAGAATCCTGCTGCCTGTATCCTAACTCACACCAAATCCCGATCACCCATCACCCCTGTACTCAGTGATCTACATTGGCTCCCGGTCTGGCAGCACCTTAATTTTAATAATCTTATTCTTGTGTTTGAATCCCTCCCTGGCCTCACCCCTCCCATTAGTCTCATTGTGTTCATTCCCACATCCCAGAAAAACCTTTGCCTTCAAATCTATTTCCATGTTTCCTTTTAAAGTGAATTTCCTTCCATCTCTATCTGCCTGGTGATCATTTTCGGTTCTACAACACCACTCTTTCCTACACTATGGAAGCCTGGATCCACAAAAGGTGTGAGCTGAGCTACCAGCCACTTCTGGCATGATGTGCACACCGCCCCACGCTGTGCAGCATTCTACCCCGGGTGAACATTGTATGCACTCGTACAATGAGGAGTTATGGAATGTCACATCAAACTGCTATTCCAGTACTTTGATGTACGTCTTTGAAACTTGGTCTGCGCATGTCCACTGACCGCCTGTGTTAGTCACTGTCAGCTGAACAAACATTCAGCAGCACGAGGAACCCCCTCTCGTGTTATTTAAATGTATCAGACATGTAACTTACAGGTGACGGGCTTTTGACTTAATTCTGCTGTTGTAAAGTCAGTGGAGGTGCTGTGGGTAGTTTTCTATAGTTTGTGTTGTGAGCTGCTGCAGACATTCAGGGAGGACAGAGGATTTGGTGACCCAACTCTGGACGAGGTATGGCGACTGTAGTTACAGTGTCTCTGGGACTGTAACATGACTAACAAATGGAGTAGAGGCTGCAGAGAGGGGAAGCTCTGTAAAGAGAGAGGAGGAGGGGACTCTGTCCTACCCATCCTGGGTTTGCCAAGAGCACTTTTCCTACCTACACCTAACCCAGGAGCAGTGTGTGAGGTGACTCTGATTCAATAAAGAGGTGGTCACAGTGCTGTGTTAGCTCCTGTAACATGACCTGGAGCCTCACACCAGGGGGAGGACGGAGCTGCCAGTGGCTGTTAACGTCACAGTTTCATTGAACTTCGATGTATCTCGACCTTTCCATGCAGAAGCAGCTGACACACCCATCATTGATTAATGGAATCACTTATGGCACAGAGGGAGTCCATTCTGCCTATCGAGACGGTGCCCGTTCTCTGTTGAGCAATTCACCCAGTCCTGCTCCCACACTTGATCCCCACAGCCCTGCATGTTCTCTTCCTTCAAGTACCCATCCAGTTTCCTTTTGAAATTGGAATGAAGGATCAAATTGGGAGGCAGTAAAGCTGGTAACAGGAGGTAGAAAAGTAGAAAGTGACATTAGAAGCAGGCAACACAAAAGTGAGCATCAACTTATCTTAGAATGCTGAATGTCAAGATGACAAGGTTAAGGGCGCTCTACCTGAATGCACGCAGTATTCCCAACAAGATTGATGATTTAAAGGCCGAAATGGAGGTAATTATGTCTGATCCAATTGTCATAACGGAAATGTGGCTACAGGGTGACCAAGCCTGAGAACTGAATATACAAGTATGTTCGACATATATGAAGGATAGGCAAAAAGCAAAAGGCAGTGCTGTTGCGCTGATAATATGGGATGGGATCATTACATTAGTAAGGGAGGATCTCAGGGCTCAAGAACAAAATGTGGAATCTGTTTGGGTGGAGCTAAGAAACAGCAAGGGGCAGTAAAAATTGTTAGGAGTGTTTTTATGGACCACCAAACAGTAGTGGTAGTGTGGGGGATGGCATTAATCAGGAGTTTAGAGTGTCATGTAGCATGGGTAATACAGTATTCACGGGTGACTTCAATCTTCATATAGATTGGGTAAACCTAATGAGAACTTCTGCTAGGGATGACAAGTTTCTGGAGTGTGTTAGGGATGATTTTCTGGAGCATTAGTTGAGGAACCGATTAGAAAACAGTCTGTTTTAGATCTAGTATAATGTAATGCGACAGGGTTAACTAATGTTATTGTAAAATAACATTTAGGGATGAATGACCATAATAGAATTTTACATGATGTTTGAACGTGCAATCTTAAGCCAGGGTGTTAAATTTGAACAAAGTAAATTATGAAGGTATGAGGGGCAAATTGGCCGAGGTGGAATGTAAACATGCATTGAAAGGTATGACAGTGGTAATGGATAGTCTTCAAAGAAATATTGCATAATTTACAGAAGCTATACATTCTATCAAGGCACATAGACCCCAAAAGTAAAGGCAGTCAACAGTGGATAACAACGGAAGTTAAGGACTGCATAAGATTAAATGAAAATGCCTATAAAGTTGCCATAAATAGTAGAAAACCTGAGGATTGGGAGGATTTCAGAATATAACAAAGGAGGATGAAGAAACTGATAAAGAAATGGAGAATAGAATATGAATGTTAGCTAGCAAAAATATAAAAGCAGGCTGTAAAAACGTCTACAGGTACGTAGAAAGGAAACGTTTGGCGAAGATAAATGTGGGTCCATTACAGGCAGAGTCAGGAGAATTTATAATGGGGAATAGAGAAATGGCAGAGAAGTTAAATGATTATTTTGTGTCTGTCTTCACTGAGGAATATGTAAGAAATCTCCCAGAATTAGAGATCCAAGATGTTGGGGGAAAGAGGAATTAAAGGAAATTAATATTAGTCAGGATCTTGTGTTTGTGAAATTAATTGAGCTGAAGGCTGATACGTCCCCAGGACCTGATATCCTACATCCCAGAGTGTTGAAAGAGCTAGCAATGCAGATAGTGGATGCATTGGTGATCATCTTACAACATTCTATAGATTCGGGTTCCTGGAGATTGGAAGGTAGCAAATGTCACCCCACTATTTAAGAAAGGAGGGAGAGAGAAAACAGGGAATTACAGATCTGTTAACATTACGTTAATCGTTGGGAAAATGCTAGAATCTATTCTAAAGGATGTGATCAATGGGCACTTGGATAATAATGACCTGATTGGCATAGTCAACATGGATGTATGAATAGGAAATCATGTTTAAGAACCTGTTGGTGAGTGGAAGTGAGTGAGTGGGAATGGCCTAGAAATCACTGCCTACGATGGTGGTGGACGCAGAGATGGTGAATGATTTCAAAAAGATATTGGATGGATACTTGAGGGAAATAAACTTGCAGGAATGTGGAGACAGCTGGGGAATGAGACTGTCTGGATTTATCTACAAAGAGCAGGCATAGACTCGATGGGACAAATGGCCTCATTCTGTGCTGAAATGACGATGACTCTACGACTCTCTGACAGGGCAATACTATTACTACTGATTTTCTATACTGGGAAAGTTTCTAATGGACTGGGCAGTATCACCCTGTTGAACCCCGTGATCTAAGTGAAATGCTTGATGCCCCAGAACGTGGTTAACAAATGTCCATCACAAACAGAGTAAATCAGTTCAGACCCATTCACAATTCTGGAGTCATTCACAATGGGAAGTAGTTTCTCCTGGTTTTCTCTACATAGGACAGCAACCACGCTTTTCACTGAGTCCCCCATCGCCATGTCAGACGAATGAAGTCTTGTCAGGGTTAAGTGAGATAAGACACGTTGCCTGGGCGAAAGCTGTCTTCATTCGTGTTACTGCTTCAATCCAACCGGGTTAAACCTGGTCATCATCACCATTAGGTAGTTCATAAAGAGGAGTCACAGTCTCTGCAAATCGAGGGATGAGGGTCCACTGATACCCCACAAGCCTGAGGATAGGAGACAGGGCAGTCTTTAAGATGGACAGGGGTAGACACTGGATGAGGGTCCACTGATACCCCACAAGCCTGAGGGTAGGACACAGGGCAGTCTTTGAGTTGGAGAGGGGTAGAACCTGGATGAGGGTCCACTGATACCCCACCAGCCTGAGGATTGGACACAGGGCAGTCTTTGAGGTGGACAGGGGTGGACACTGGATGAGGGTCCATTGATACCCCACAAGCCTGAGGATAGGACACAGGGCAGTCTTTGAGATGGACAGGGGCAGACACTGGATGAGGGTCCATTGATACCCCACAAGCCTGAGGATAGGACACAGGGCAGTCTTTGAGGTGGACAGGGGTGGACACTGGATGAGCGTCCACTGATACCCCACCAGCCTAAGGATAGAACACAGGGCAGTCTTTGATGTGGGCAGGGGTAGACACTGGATGAGGGACTAATGATACCTCGACCCTGAGGATAGGACACAGGGCAGTCTTTGAGGTGGACAGTGGTAGACACTGGATGAGGTTTCACTACACCCCACCAGCCTGAGGATAGGACACAGGGCAGTCTTTAAGGTGGACAGGGGTGGACACTGGATGAGGGTCCACCGATGTCCCACCAGCCTGAGGATAGGACACAGGGCAGTCTTTGAGGTGGACAAGGATAAACACTGGATCAGGGTCCATTGATAGCCCACCAGCCTGAGGATAGGACACAGGGCGGTCTTTGAGGTGGACAACGATAAACACTTGATGAGCATCCACTGATACCCCACCAGCCTGAGGATAGGACACAGGGCAGTCTTTGAGGTGGACAGGGGTAGACACTGGATGAGGGTTCACTACACCCCACCAGCCTGAGGAGAGGGCACAGGGCAGTCTTTAAGGTGGACAGGGGTGGACACTGGATGAGGGTCCACTGATGCCCCACCAGCCTGAGGATAGGACACAGGGCAGTCTTTGAGGTGAACAGGGGTAGACACTGGATGGTCTCCACCTGATGTTCGTCTGTGCTGGTTCAGGATGATCCAACCTGGACACTTGGAAATTTGACACGATCTTGCACAGCTGGGCCTGACGTGGATGGTCTTTTAGTCCAGCTCCCAAAGTTATTGCAGCAGTTCCTGTAAAAGGGTTAAATGTGTGGACACGGTCTGTGGTGGTGAGGAGGAGACCATCGACACATTGCAGCAAGCAGGAAGACTGTGAAAAGCTCATAAGGGCCCGGCCGTACGTTAGTGGGAAATAGTGGAGTTATCATGGATCCCCTTGTGACAGTCATTTCCGGGGTACCTCTGGTCCTCAGAAGTGAATGAGAATTTAAATTGTCCCTCGAGCTTTACTGGGATACTCCAATAACGATTAGAGATATCCAGGGTGATGAAGACAGCCCTGCTGCTGGGAATCAGGGAGAGTAGGATAGGTGTCTTTCAGACATCCGGGATCACACAGGGATGACTGAGTTGAGTTTGTGATGGTCAACAGTCAGTCACCAGCTGCCATACGGTTTTCTAACCGGCCAAATGGGGCAGTTAGTAATGAATGTGTCTTTGTGAACTACACCCTGGTATAACAATGACCTGATAGTGTCTGGAATAGATGATATAATCTCAGCTCGGTATGAATACTGCTTCATGGATCATGCAATGGTCAGTTAATTTCTTCAGGTCTGCTCATGTTTCCACAGTCATCTTTATGGGTTGTGAATACACTCAGCACCGACTCGAGAATCGCCTGCAGCTCAGGGTCATCAGAGGTGTCTGGTAACCACTCCTCTGATATTTTAATCATGAATATTGAAGGTGCAATGGACACCAGAGCAGGGGTATGTTTTAATGTTCTACAGTATGCAAATATAGGGATAATCAATTACTGCTGATAACCTTTGAGCACATTACTGCCCAGTAGTCCATGTCCATTTTGTAGGATCATATAAAAGGGAGGCAGGACATTGACATGAACTCTGTTGCCACTCCTACACCACTGTAACATCTGATCTCGGGTCACAGATTAAGCAAAAGGAGGTCGAAGGGTCACAAGCAATTTATTGCAGGGAAACCATTGGAAAAAAATCGGAGGGACCGGATTAATCTCCACGTCGAGAGGCAGGGATTAATCAGGGATAGTCAGTATAGCTTTGTCAAGGGGAGTTCGTGTCTAACTAAATTGATTTGATTATTTTCGAGGCGGTGACTAGGGGTGTAAATAAGAGGAAAACAGTAGTCTACAAGGACTTCAGTAAGGCATTTGATAGGGTCCCGCATGGGAGATGTGTTAAGAATGTAAGAGCCCATGGGATCCAGGGCAATTTGGCAAATTGGATCCAAAATTGGCTTAGCGGCAGGAGGCAGAGGGTGATGGTCAAGGGCTGTTTTTGCGAGTGGAAGCCTGTGACCAGTGGTGTACTGCAGGGATCGGTGCTGGGACTCTTGCTGTTTGTAGTGTACATTAATAATTTAGACGTGAATATAGGAGGTCAGATCAGTAAGTTCGCAGCTGACACGAAAATTGATTGTTTTGTAAATAGTGAGGAGGAAAGCCTGAGATTACAGGACCTTGTTGTACTTGTTCATTGATCACTGAAGGCAGCAGCACAGGTAGACAATGCGGACAGGAAGACGTATGGGACACCTGCCTTTATTAGCCAAGGCGGAGAATATAAGAGCAGGGAGGTTATGATGGAATAGTATTAAACTCCAGTTCGGCCACAACTGGAGTACTGTGTATAGTTCTGGTTGCCACACTATAGGAAGGATGTGATGGCAATGGAGAGGGTGCAGAATAGATTCACCAGGATGTTGCCTGGGCTGGAGCATTTCAGCTATGAAGAGCGACAGGAAAGGCTAGGGTTGTTTTCCTCAGAGCAGAGAAGGATGAGGGGTATCATGATTGTGGGATACAAAATTGTGAGGGGCATTGATAGGTTAGATATGAAGAATCTACTTTCCCTTAGCGGAGGGGTCAATAACCAGGGGGAGTTGATTTAAGGTAAGGGGCAGGAGATTTACAAGGGATTTGAGGAAAATAATTTTCTCCCAGAGGGTGGTTGGAATCTGGAAAGCACTGCCTTAAGAAAGGGTCGGAGCAGGAACACTCACAACATTTCAGAAGTATTTAGATGAGCACTTGAAACGCCATAGCATACAAGGCTACAGGCCAAGTGCTGGGAACTGAGATTAGAGTAGTTTGGTGCTTGATGGCTGGCACAGACAGAATGGGCTGAAGGTCCTGTTTCTGTGCTGTATATCTCTATAATTCTGTGACTCTTTGAGGAGTAACAGTTCAAATAGAGCATAACATAAGAAGAGACATAGTGTACATACAACCTGTGGCAGGTGAGAATGGCTTTCAGCTATGGATCAGATGTTAGAAGCTATTATTAAAGACGTTATAGCAGTGCATGTAGAAAAAATCAAGGTGATCAGGAGAGACAACATGGTTTTGTGAAAGAGAAATCATGTTTAACCAATATATTGGAGTTCTTTGAAGAAGTAACATGTACTGTGGATAAAGGGGAACTGGTGGATCTACAGTACTTAGATTTCCAGAAGGCATTTGATAACGTGCCACATCAAACGTCATTGTGGAAAATAAAAGCTCATCATTTAGGGGGTAACATAATTGGCATGGATAGAGGATTGGCTAGCTAACAGGAAACAGAGTAGGCATAAAGGGGAAATTTTCTGGTTGGCAAGCTGCGACGATTGGTGTGCTACCGTGATCAGTGCTGGGGCCTCAACTTTTTACAATTGATATAAATGATTTTGATGAATGGACCGAAGGTATGCTTGCCAAATTTGCTAATGTCTCCAAGATTGGTAAGAAGGTAAGTGCTGAAGAGGACATAAGGAGGCTACAAAGGGATATAGATAGGCTAAATGAGTGGTCAAAGAACTGGCAAATGGAGTATAATGTGGGAAAAGGTCAAACTGTCCATTTTGGCTGGAAGACTTCACTGTTACCTCGAGACTTGGTCTGTGCATGTCCACTGTCCGCCTGTGTTATACACTCTCAGCTGAACATACATTTAGCAGCACCAGGAAGCCCCTCTAGTGTTATTTAAAAGGACCGGGCATCCAACTTACAGGTGAAGGGCTTTCGACTTGCTTCTGCTATTGTAAAGTTAGTGGAGGTGCTGTGGATGGTTTTCTGGAGGTGGTGTTGTCAGCTGCTGCAGGCATTCACGGAGGACAGAGGATTTGGTGACCCAACTCTGGACGATGTATGTGGACTGTAGTTACAGTGTCTCTGGGTCCGTAACATGACCAACAAATGGAGCAGAGGCTGAATAGAGGGGAAGCTCTGCAAAGAACAGGGGGAGGGGGCTCTGCCCTACCCAAATCGGGTTTTCCAAGAGCAAAACGAGCAATGGTCCTAATACCGAGCCCTGGGGAACACCACTGTATACTCACATCGATTCTGAACAACAACCTTTCACCACTTCTCTCTGTTTACTGTTCATTAGCCAATGTTAAATCCACACTGTCACTGTCCCTTTAATCCATGGGGTTCAGCTTTTCTAACCTGTCTGTTGAATGTCACTTGATCAAACACCTTTTGACAGATCATATATATAACTTCAATCACACCACCCTCATCAACTCTTTCCATTGTTTCACTAAAGAACTCCATCAAGTTTACCTCAGCACCACCTCTCTCCACTCCTCCACTGTTGTTTAATTATCAGACTGCTTATCCGACATCCAGTACTGGATGAGCAGAAATTTCCTCCAATTAAATATTGGGAAGACTGAAGCCATTGTTTTCACGCCCCACTCCAACTCTGTTCCCTTGCTATTGATTCCATCCCTCTTCCTGTATCAGTCGAAGATTCAGACAATTTGTTTTGCAGCCTTGGTGTCACATTTGATCACAAAATGAGCTTTAACCTCATTTTCAGGATATCATTACAACCGCCTATTTCCACCTCAGTTAGAGCGCCCGACTTCACCCCTGTCTCAGCCTATCTGCTGCTGAAACTCATTAATGCTTTCTTTACCCCGAGACATGACTACTCCAACACACTCCTCTCTGATTTCCCGCCTGCTGCTCTCTGCTAACTTAATGTCCTCCAGAACTCTGTTGCCATGTCCGAAATCGTGCCAAGTCCGGTGCACATGTCACTGACCGACTTTGACTCCTGATCAAGTATTGTCTTTATTTAAATTCTCAACTTATTTTTCTTCCATGACCTCGCCTCCATCCTGTATCTGTAAGATCCGTCCCCACAACCCTTCAATATATCTGTGCTCCTCTAATTCCAGCCTCTTGTGCATCCCTGATATTAACTGTTCCACCATTGGTGACCACACCTTCAGTTGCCTGGGCTCCAAGCTCTCGAATACCCTCCTTGCACCTCTCCACCTCTCCATCCCGCCACCTCTCCACCACCCTTTCCTCATTTAAGACACCCATTAAAACCTATCTCTTTAACCACGCTTTTGGTCCTCTGACCTAATAATTTCTTATATCTCTCCGTATCATGTTTTGTTTTATAATGAAGCATCTTGGGATGTTTTATTACATTAAAGGCACTATATAAAATACCTTGTTGTTGTTGTCGTTTGCCAGATATGATTTGGAATTCGCATTTGCATGCTGCTTCTCAGTTATTATCCCTTTTTGAGCAGGGCATACTTATCTCCTGGTTGTGACCTTTAGAAATTTCCAAACACCGACATTAGATTGACTGGTCTGTAAATACAGGTTTTACCCCATCTCTCCTTTTTTAAACATGCTGCAACATGTACAACCCTCCAGTCCTCTGTTATCACTCCCATATCCAAGGAGGATCAGAAGACTCTGTCCAGGGCCTATGCTACTTCCACATTTCCTTTCCTCAGTAACCCTCATACATCCCATACAGATCGAGTAAATGTTCTACTTTTTTGAGGTACAAAAAGTGTTGGATGGGAAGTGGTTAACATAACCTGTTTGTTCAGTGACTGTCGTTAATGACAGTCTCCATGGACCCTAATTGTGTCACTGGAGGTTTTCCATCTTCTATTAATAAGGGATTCCTTTCAAGGTTTAATACCATTGCGCCAGTGGATTATCAGCTTCACCACTTACAGGCATCAGCAGCACCAGAGAGAGGGAGAGGATAGACTGGAACCTGAGAACAATAGATTGGAATGTTACAACAATGGGTCAGAATCTGAGAACAGTGGATTGGAATGTTACAAAAGTGGGCAGAGGATTATCATTGCCTCTTTACATACTTTCTACGTATGATTCACTGTCTTTAACATCCCAGATCTATTACACACTGTTGATTATACAACACATTTACTATCCCATCCTTGCTATTGTTGGTGTCCCTGGTAAGTTTGTCAATTTTACAAACCATTGTTAACTGCGTTACTGTTACTGGAATTTACTCTGCCCTCCTTACTGCTGCTGTTATTCCTGGTGAATCTCTGTCGCCAGCTTTTAGCTCAACAATCATTGCTCATGATATTATAGTTCTCGTAATTTATTCTCATCTTTCCTGTTGTACTGCCCTGCGAAGTCTTTATTTCCACATATAAGATCTGTAAACCCTGATTCACTGAAATACTGTTCAAGTAATTCTGTTTTTTTTCTCTGAATCCCGAAGCCAATGTTATTGGTCTCCATAAGAAATTGTGTCCCATATCTGTGAACGACATACTCCAAGTCCAATGTTTGAGGCTGAACCAGACTGTTTGCTACCTCTGTGTTCTATCTAAACCTGAGCTGTGTTCATCTCCATATTCTCCTCATCACAAACCCTGTCGACTACCACCTCTGTAATAACACCCATCTTCACCTCTGCCTCAGCCCATCTGCTGCATAAACCCTCATCTGTGCCTTTGTTAAATCCACACTTGACTATTGCATTTCTATCCTGGTCATCCTCCCAGTTATGAACCCCCCATAAATCACAGACCATCCATAACTCTACTGCCTGTATCCTAACTCTCACCAAATCCTGATCACCCATCACCCCTGTGCTCACTGATCTACAACGGCTCCCAGTCTGGCAGCACCTTCACTTTAATATTCCCATTCTTCTGTTAGAATCCCTCCATAGCCTCACCCCTCCAATTAGTCCAATTCCCCTCTTCATTCCTATTCCATTTCCAGGTCCCCCTTTAAAGTGAATTTCATTCCCTCTCTATCTCACCCTGGTGTTGATTCTCGGCTCTGTAGCACCACTGTTGCCCACACAATGGAAGTCTGAATCCACAAAAGGGTGTGAGATGAGCTAAAGGCACTTCTGGTGTGGCCTGCACACTGCTTCGTGCTGTGCCCGGGTGTACATTGTGTGTACGAGTAGCATGAGGAGTTGTGGAATGTCACATCAAACTTCTATTCCAGCAGCTTTGATGTACATCTTTGAAACGTGGACTGTGCATGTTAACTGACCGCCTGTGTTGGTCACTTTCAGCTAAACATACATTCAGCAACACGAGGAACCTCATCTAATGCCATTGAAAATTTATAGGCAGTTAACCTACAGGTGAAGGGCTTTTGACTTCCTTCAGCTATTGTAAAGTTAGTGGAGGTGCTGTGGATGGTTTTCTGGAGGTTGTGTTGTGAGCTGTGCAGACATTCAGGGACGACAGAGGATTTGATAACCCAACACTGGACGAGGTATGGGGACTGTAGTTACAGTGTCTCTGTGTCTGTAACATGACAAACAAATGGAGCAGAGGCTGCAGAGAGGGGAAGCTCTGTAAAGTGGGAGGAGGTGGGGGCTCTGCCCTACATACCTCTTGTTTTCCAACAGCAAAAACAGCAGTGGTCCTAATGCCGAGCCCTGGGGAACACCACTGCATACTCACATCGAGTCTGAACAACAACCTTTCACCACTTCTCTCTGTTTACTGTTCCATAGTCAATGTTATATCCACACTGTCACTGTCCCTTTAATCCATAGGGTTCAGTTTTCCTAACCTGTCTATTGAATGTCACTTGATCAAACACCTTTTGAATGTCCATATATATAGCTTCAATCACACCACCCTCATCAACACTCTCCATTGTTTTATCAAAGAACGCCATCAAGTTTACCTCACCACCACCTCTCTCCACTCCTCCACTGTTGTTAAATTATCAGACTGGTTATCCGAAATCCAGTTCTGGATGAGCAGAAATTTCCTCCAATTAAATATTGGGAAGACGGAAGTCATTGTTTTCACTCCCCACTCCAACTCTGTTCCTTGCTATTGATTCCATCCCTCTCCCTGGTAACACTCTGAGATTGAGGCAGTCTTTTTCAAACCTCGGTGTCACATTTGGGACAACATTAATAGGCACACACACAAATGTGGGATAATTATGGAAGACCAGCACGGATTTGTTAAGGGAAAATGGTGTTTTACTAACTTGCTGGAGTTTCTGAAGAGGTGAAATGGAAGATTGATGACGGCAATGCTGTTGATCTGGTGTAAATGGAATTCCAAAAGGCATTTGATAAAGTGTCACACAACAGACTTGTGAGCAAAGTTGTCACTCATCGAATAAAAAGGACAGTACCAACATGAAACTAAATTGGTTGAGTGACAGGAAACAGAGTGTCGTGATTATTGGATGCTTTTCGGGCTGGAGAAAGGTTTGTAGTAGAATCAAACAAAATACTGCAGATGCTGGAAATGTGAATTTAAAACAGGAAGTGATGGAAATACTCAGCACGTCTGGCAGCATCTGTGGAGAGAGAAGAAGTGTTAATGTTCCAGGTGTGAGATCTTTCATCAGACGTGGCAAAGGTTAGAAATGTAATAGGTTTTAAGCAAAGAAAGTAGAGGTATTGGGGAAAACACAAGGACAGAAATGTGAAAAGTAGAGCTGGAGGGGCGGGTGGAGGGTGTTGAAATAAGAAGCGACTGGAAGCTCGGTGTCATGCTTTTGGACTGAATGGAGGTGCTGCACAATGTGGACACCCAATCTGCCTTTTACCTGAGGCGGTGTTCCAGTGAACATCAACGTCAGCTCGAGGAACAGCATGTCATTGTCCGATTAGGCACTCTTCAGACTTCCAGAGTGAACATTGAGTTCAATAATTTCAGATCAAGACTGGTTCTTTTAATTATTTTGCTTTATCATTTTTTTTGCCATTTCCTGGCCTTAAACATGATTTTTTTGTGTTGCAGCTTTTGGCTAGGGCTGTTCATTATTTTGTCATTCATCACCCTCTCTGCACTAACGTTTTGTCTTTCACCACACCACAAGCACACTCTCTTTGCCTTTGCCCCATGACCTCCTTGTCAGTTAATCTCTCTGACCCTCTGTCTTATCAACACCTCTTTTTTCTCTTTTGCCCCAACCTTGCTTTATTTCCTTACCTTTGTCAATTCTGATGAAAGGTCACAGGCCTGAAACGTTAACTCTGCTTCACTCTCCACAGATGCTTCCAGACCTGCTGAGTCTTTTCAGCACTTCTTGTTTTCATTTAAGACTTGTAGTGGAGTTCCCCAGGGATCAATGTTGGGATCGTTTCTCTTCCTGACAAATATTAATGACATGGACCTTGGTGCACAGGGCACAATTTCAAAGTTTGCAGATGATTCAAAACTTGGAAGCATTGTGAACTGTGAGGAGGATAGTGTAGAAATTCAAACGGACATAGACAAGTTGGTGGAATGGACAGACAGGTGGCAGATGAAGTTCAATGTGGAGAAATGTGATGTGATTCATTTCGGTAGGAAGAACATGGAGAGGCAATATAGAATAAATGGTACAACTCTGAACGGTGTGCAGGAGCAGAGGGACCTGGGTGTATATGTGCATAGGTCATTGAAGGTGGTTGGACAGGTTGAGAGAGAGCGGTTAATAAACCAGACAGTATCCTGGGCTTTATTAACAGCAGTATGGAATACAAAAGCAAAGAGGTTATTTTGAACTTGTATGAGACACTAGTTCGGCCTCAGTTGCAGTATTCTGTCTAGTTCTTGGCACCACACTTCAGGTAACGTGAAGACATTGGAGAGTGTGAAAAAACATTCACAAGAATGGTTCCAGAGATGAAGAATATCAGTTATGAAGAGAGACTGGAGAACTGGGAACATTTTCCTTAGAGAAGAGAAGGCTGAGAGGAAAAAAAGGTATTCAAAATGTTGATGTGTCTGGACAGAGTGGATAGAGTAAAACTGTTCCCACTCCTGAAAGGTTTTGAAACGAGAGGGCAAAGAATTAAAGTAATTGGTAAAAGAAGCAGATGTTGACATGAGGAAAACTTTTTCACACAGCGAGTGCTTAAGGTCTGGAATGCACTGCCTGAGAGTGTGGTGGGGGCAGATTCAATCGAGGTAAACAGGAGGAAATTGGATAGCTGTCTGAAAAGGAAGTGTGTACAGAGTTACAGGGAGAAGGCAGGGAAGCGGTACTAGATGAATTGCTCTTTTGGACAGCCAGTGCAGACACGATGGACTGAATGGCCGCCTGTAACAATTCTGTGATTCTGTGACAGTTGACCACAAAATGAGCTTCCACCGTTATATTCGTGCCATCACTATCACCACCTATTTCCACTTCAGTAACATTGCCTGACTTCACCCCATCTTAACTCATCCGCTGCTGAAGCTCTCAGTCATGCTTTCATTACCTGCAGACTGGACTATTCGAACTCATTCTCCCACATTCTACTGTCTGTAACCTTGAGGTCATCTAAAACTCTGCTGCCTGTGCCTTAACTCACAGCAAGTCTCATTCCCCGATCACTGACCGACATCAGCTCGCAGTCAAGCAATGTCTTGATTTTAAAATTCTCATTCTTGTTTTCCAATCCCTCCATTGCCTCACCCTCACTAACTCTTTAATCCCCTCCAGCCCCACAAACCTCTGAGATATCTCTGCTCCTCTAATTCTGGCCTCTTGTGCATCCCTGATTTTAATTACTCCACCTTCAGTTGCCTCGGCCCAAAGCTCTGGAATACGCTCCCTTCACAGCTCCATCTCTCCATCTCTCCACCTCGCTTTTATCCTTGAAGACAATGCTTTAAAACTTGCCTCTTTGATCAAACATTTGGTCACCTAACCTTGGTGATTCAGTGTTATACTTTGTTTCATAATGCTGCTGTGAAGTACCTTGGGATAAGTTCTTGCTGAACTTTGCCAGACATGAATTGTCATTAGCATATCCATGTGGCTTGAAATTTATTATGCTATGCTTTTCCAAGCAAATAATATTTCTGTCCTGAGTTGTGAAATTTCACCACCACTGACGTCAGATTGTTTGGACAGTACAGGGTTTACCACATCCCTCCTTTTTGTAAACTAGGTGTATAATTTGCAGCCCTCAAGTGCTCTGTCATCACTCCTATATCCAAAGAGAATTGGCAGATTCTGTGCAGTGCTTCTTCCATTTGCACCATTCCTTCTCTCACCAACCCTCAGAATTCCCATCCAGACCGGGTAAATGTTCTACTTTATTGTGATACAAAAATTGTTGGATTGAAAGGGGTTAACTGAACCTGTTTGTTCAGTGACTGCAATTAATGTCAGTCTCCATGGACCCTAATTGTGTCACTGGAAGATTTCCCTCTTCTACTAATAAGGTGCTCCTTTCAATGTGTTATCACATAGTGCCAGTGGGAGTATCACATCACTCCCGGCACTAACAGGGATCAGCGGCTCTGGAGAGAGGAAGAGGAAAGATCAGAATCAGAGTACAATAGATTGGAATGTTATAACAATGAGCAGGAGTTTCATCTGGGAGTTTAACTTTCTTTCTGCAGATTATGATCAGTTCTCATTAAACAGTCGGATCTATTACGCACTGAGGAATATTCAATACATTTACTACCCCTTCCTGGCTATTATTGATGTCCCTAGTAAGTCTCTGTATCTAGCTATTAATTCTATAAACCATGTTTAACTGCATTACCATTCTTGTCATTTCCGCTGCCCTCCTTGCTGCTGTTGTTATTCCTGGCAAATTTCTGTCCCCAGATATTAGCTCAATAAACCATTGCTATGTGCATTAGAGTGCTTGTAATTTACTCTCCCATCTTTGCTGTCCCTGGTAAGTCTCTATTTCCTGCTATGAGATCTGTAAAATTTGTTTCACTGAAATAATGTTCTTGCTATTTAAATTTGGGAAGAGTGTAGTTGTCACTGGTCTCTATAAGAAATTCGATCCACTATCCATGAACCACGATCTCCTCATAGCTAAATATCTGAGGCTGAACCAGACAGTTTGCAACCTCTGTGTTCTATTTAAATCTGAGCTGAGTTCATCTCCATATTCTCACCAACCCTGCCTACTATCACCTCTGTACTAACACACATCTCCACCTCTGCCTCAGCCTATCTGCTGCATAAACATTCATCTGTGCCTTTGTTAAATACACACTTGACTATTCCAATTCTATCCTGGTCACACTCCCATTTATAAACCTCCATAAACCACAGCCCATCCAGAACTCTGCTGCCTGTATTCTAACTCACACCAATCCTGATCACCCATCACCCTTGTGCTCACTGATTTACATTGACTCCCAGTCTGGCAGCAGCTTAATTTTATTATTCTCATTCATGTGTTTGAATCCCTCCATGGCCTCACCCCTCCAGTTAGTCCCATTCCCCTGACCGTTCCCATATTCCTTTTGACCTTCTAGTATTTTCTTCAATTAGCTTTAAAAATAAACTTCACCCCCTCTTTATTCTACCACTGACCACGGTTTTCAGCTCCACAGCTCCACAGGGCCCAACGTCATGGACGCTTGGATCCATAAAATGGTATGAGCTGAGCTGCCGGTCACTTCCAGTGCTCCATGCTGGACAGGGATTTAGCGCTGGACAGGGATTTAGCGCTGGACAGGGATTTAGCCCGGGTTTATCAAGCATGTGCTGGTAGTGTGAGGAAGGGTCTGAATATGGTGCCAATCAGCCATTGCAGCAGCTTTGATGTATGTCTTTGAAACTTGGCCTGTGCACGTCCACTGACCACCTGTGTTAGTCACTCTCAGCTGAACATATATTCAGCAGCACGAGGAGCCCCTCTAGTGTTATTTAAAAGGACCAGACATCCAACTTACAGGTGAGGGGCTTTTGAATTACTTTTGCTATTGTAAAGTTAGTGGAGGTGCTGTGGATGGTTTTCTGGAAGTTGTGTTGTGAGCTGCTGCAGACATTCAGGGAGGACAGAGGATGTGGTGACCCAAGACTGGACGAGGTATGAGAGCACTTTTCCTACCTTACCTGCCCCAGGAGCAGTGTGTGAGGTGACTCTGATTCAAAAAGGAGTTAGTCACAGAGCTGTGTCACCTCCTGCAACACATGGAGCCTCACACCAGAGTGATGACGGAGCTGTCAGTGGACGTTAAGATCGCAGTTTCATTGAAACTCTATGTATTTGGATATTTCCAGGCAGGAGCAGGAGACATATCCAGTATTGAGTAGTAGAGGTTGATGGAGTTCAGAAGAGTGAGGGAGGGATCTCATAGAAACCTGCAGAATTTTAATCAGTCTGGACAGACTAGATGCAGGAAGGATGTTCCCGATGTTGGGGTGTCCAGAGCCAGGGGCAACAGTCTAAGGATAAGGGGTAAACCTTTCAGGACTGAGATGAGGAGAAATTTCTTAACTCAGAGTGTGGTGAGCCTGTGGAATTCGCTACCACAGGGAGCAGTCGAGGCCAAAACATTGTATGTTTTTAAGAAGGAGTTAGATATAGCTCTTGGTTCTAAAGGGATCAAAGGATATGGGGGGAAAGATTACTGAGTTGGATGATCAGCGATGATCATAACGAATGGCGCAGCAGGCTCGAAGGACCGAATGGCCTACTTCTGCTCCTATTTTCTATGTTTCTATGTTTCCCTGCTTTTGTATCCTTGCCTCCAAGATCTGATATGTTTTGCTAAACACTCTCCTAATATGTCCTGCCACCTGCAATGATAAATGCATATGGAGCCCCAGGTCCCTCTGCTCCTGCACAATGTTCAGAACTGTGTCATTAAGTCTATATTGCCTTCCTATTCCTTCTGGCATAAGGCATCACTTCACACTCCTCTGTATTAAATTCCACCTGCCATTTCTCTGTTAATTCTGCTGGATTGTCGATATCCTGTTGCAGGCAGTTTGTATCATCCTCAGTGTTTGCCACGCGTCCAAGTTCGGTGTCATTGGCAAGCCTTGAAATTCTGCTCTGTATTCCAAGATCCAAGTCATTTATATATAGCAAACAAAAGTGGTCCTAGCACTGACCCTTGTGGAACATCACTGCCTACCATCCTCCAGTCTGAAAAACTACCTTTTAACACTACTCACCCTTTTCTTTCCATCAATCAATATTTGATCCAATTGGATGCTAATCCATGTGATTCAATTTTGTTATCCAACATTTTAGAACATAGAACATAGAACAGTACAGCACAGTACAGGCCCTTCGGCCCACGATGTAGTTCCGAACCTTTAACCTACTCTAAGATCAAACTACCTACACACCCTTCATTCTACTATCATCCATGTACCTATCCAAGAGTCACTTAAATGTCCCTAATGTATCTGCTTCTAGTACCGCCGCTGGCAGTGCATTCCACGCACCCACCACTCTCTGTGTAAAGAACCTACCTCTGACATCTCCCCGAAACCTTCCTCCAATCATCTTAAAATTATGCCCCCTGGTGATAGCCCTTTCTGCCCTGGGAAAATGTCTCTGGCTTTCCAATCTATCTATGCCTCTCATCATCTTGTACCCTCTGCCAAGTTACCTCTCATCCTTCTTCGTTCCAATGAGAAAAGACCTCGCTCCCTCAATCTTTCTTCGTAGGACATGCCCTCCAGTCCAGGCAGCATCCTGGTAAATCTCCTCTGCACCCTCTCTAAAGCTTCCACATCCTTTTGTGCGGTACTTCATCAAACGCTTTCTTAAAATCCATGTAGACCATCCACCACATTCTTTTCATCAACCTGCTCTGTTACTTCAGCAAAATAAATTCAATTAGTTCATGAAAGCATGATCAGCTTTTTAAAAATCCGTGCAGCCAACCCTTAATTAACTCAAACATCTCCAAGTGTGTGTTGATTTTTTTCCCGCTGATTTAGTTTCTAAAACCTTCCTCATCACTGATGTTAAACTAACTGACCAGTAGTTTCGATGCCTGTGTGTTGTCCATTCCCATTGATAATTCTGGGAGGTGAGGGTGACCATCTATGTCATCGTTTTTTCGCTCAGCAGGGAGAAGCAGAATGAGAGATCCCGTGGCTTTGTCAGGATAGCGGGAATCCAGATGGTGTAGGTGTCTCTGCGGGGGCCCCATGTCAATGGGGAGAGGTACAGGAACTGAAAGAACTCTCACTCCATTAAAGTACAGTTGGTGTGTGAGCATGCCCAGTACATCATGTTGGTGAATGTTCACTACCCTGTCAGCAGCCACCATACCTTCATTCTGAAGCAGTCAGCCATTCTCAACACTTAGGGCTTCCATACAGAACCAGAATGTGGCTCCTCGGAGGCAAAGAAAAAAACCGTCTAGACACAGCTCATGTTTCTACATCCCCAAACTACCTACCACCGCCACCCAACCTCCCACAATTAACATGTGTATAATGTGAGCAATGGAGTCACCAGGAACATGGTGGGACAGACCATCGGTGTGATGAAGCAATGCTTCCAATGTCTGAACCGCTCGGGGAGAGTCCTTCAGTACACACTGAAGCAGGTGTCCAAGTTCATGGTGTTCTGCTGCACCCTTCATATCATCACCATCATGAGGACACAGGCACTGGCAACAGGAATCCGGAGGACACCTCAGGAGGAGGAACAGGACGCAGGGAGGATATTTCCTGGACGCCTTCGAACTAGACAGGCTGTCGGAGAGTCCCTGCTAAGATTTTGTTTCCCATAGGACAACTTCCCTTTCCCACCATGGATCACCCATTCTCCACCATTTCACCCATCTGAGATGCCCCATCACAGTGTTCCCTTGGTCACCATCCTGTAATAAAAACCACCAACATAAACCTTTTCAGTAACATCTTTATCCAACAACACATCCAATTATACAAAAGGAAAATGGAACTATTCACCCTTGTATATTCCCTTAGTCTCTGTCTTGTGCGTTCCCTCGATTTGCCTCGTGCTCCCCAGTGTTTCCCCAGTGACTGCAGCATGGCTGGTGGAAGGCTGCTGACTTTCATTCGGGGAGACTGCAGATAACCTTTCAGGACGTCCTCGAGCAGCTCTGGGCCTTGAGTGCTTCGATTCAAACTGTACCACCTCGACATAGGCAGCAGCCCAGTAATGTTCTGATCTGAGTCCTGTGTATTATAACCCGTTTGTGACCTCGCTGTCCGGGAGCTGCCACATGCACTATCCTTTCCCCCTGCCCTGGCTGCAGTTCGTGCGTGTTCGATGAATCAGCATGTGCAGATTCCGACTCTATACCAGCCTCTAAGGCACACACAGTGGAAGTATTTGAGCTGGAGGCTGTGAGTATCAGACTAAGTGATGGGGCTTCACCATCAGTCCTGTGCTGATGCTCTCTCTCTGTCTCCTGGAGCTGCTGTGACTGGGAAGCTGGCAGTTTTGGGGTACCATTGGGAAGTGTAAAATTAGAATATTACAGCGCAGTACAGGCCCTTCGGCCCTCGATGTTGCGCCGATCATCTGACCTACACTATTCCATTTTCATCCATATGTCTATCCAATGACCACTTAAATGCCCTTAAAGTTGGCGAGTCTACTACTGTTGCAGGCAGGGCGTTCCACGCCCCTACTACTCTCTGCGTAAAGAAACTACCTCTGACATCTGTCCTATATCTTTCACCCCTCAACTTAAAGCTATGTCCCCTCGTGTTTGCCATCCTCATCCGAGGAAAAAGACTCTCACTATCCATCCTATCTAACCCTCTGATTATCTTGTATGTCTCTATTAAGTCACCTCTCCTCCTCCTTCTCTCTAACGAAAACAACCCCAAGTCCCTCAGCCTTTCCTCGTAAGACCTTCCTTCCATACCAGGCAACATCCTAGTAAATCTCCTCTGCACCCTTTCCAAAGCTTCGACATCCTTCCTATAATGCGGTGACCAGAACTGCACGCAATACTCCAGGTGCGGCCTCACCAGAGTTTTGTACAGCTGCATCATGACCCCGTGGCTCTGAAACTCGATCCCCCTACTAATAAAGGCTAACACACCATATGCCTTCTTAACAGCCCTATTAACCTGGGTAGCAACTTTCAGGGATTTATGTACCTGGATACCAAGATCTCTCTGCTCATCTACACTACCAAGAATCTTCCCATTAGCCCAGTACTCTGCATTGCTGTTACTCCTTCCAAAGTGAATCACCTCACACTTCTCCGCATTAAACTCCATTTGCCATCTCTCAGCCCAGCTCTGCAGCCTATCTATGTCCCTCTGTACCCTACAACACCCTTCGACACTATCCACAACTCCACCGACCTTCGTGTCATCCGCAAATTTACTAACCCACCCTTCTACACCCTCATCCAGGTCGTTTATAAAAATGACAAACAGCAGTGGCCCCAAAACAGAACCTTGCGGTACACCACTAGTAACTAAACTCCAGGATGAACATTTGCCATCAACCACCACCCTCTGTCTTCTTTCAGCTAGCCAATTTCTGATCCAAAGCTCTAAATCACCTTCAACCCCATACTTCCGTATTTTCTGCAATAGCCTACCGTGGGGAACCTTATCAAACGCCTTACTGAAATCCATATACACCACATCCACGGCTTTACCCTCATCCACCTGTTTGGTCACCTTCTCGAAAAACTCAATAAGGTTTGTGAGGCACGACCTACCCTTCACAAAACCGTGCTGACTATCGCAAATGAACTTATTCTTTTCAAGATGATTATAAATCCTGTCTCTTATAACCTTTTCCAACATTTTACCCACAACCGAAGTAAGGCTCACAGGTCTATAATTACCAGGGCTGTCTCTACTCCCCTTCTTGAACAAGGGGACAACATTTGCTATCCTCCAGTCCTCCGGCACTACTCCTGTCGACAATGACGACATAAAGATCAACAACAACGGCTCTGCAATCTCCTCCCTGGCTTCCCAGAGAATCCTAGGATAAATCCCATCTGGCCCAGGGGACTTATCTATTTTCACTCTTTCCAAAATTGCTAACACCTCCTCCTTGTGAACCTCAATCCCATCTAGCCTAGTAGTCTGTATCTCAGTATTCTCCTCGACAACATTTTCTTTCTCTACTGTAAATACTGACGAAAAATATTCATTTAACGCTTCCCCTATCTCCTCTGATTCCGCACACAACTTTCCACTACTATCCTTGATTGGCCCTGTTCTAACTCTTATCATTCGTTTATTCCTGATATACCTATAGAAAGCCTTTGGGTTTTCTTTGATCCTATCCGCCAATGACTTCTCGTGTCCTCTCCTTGCTCTTCTTAGCCCTCCCTTTAGATCCTTCCTGGCTAGCTTGTAACTCTCAAGCGCCCTAACTGAGCCTTCACGTCTCATCCTAACATAAGCCGCCCTCTTCCTCTTGACAAGCGCTTCAACTTCTTGAGTAAACCACGGCTCCCTCGCTCCACAACTTCCTCCCTGCCTGACAGGTACATACTTATCAAGGACACGCATTAGCTGCTCCTTGAATAAGCTCCACATTTCGTTTGTGCCCATCCCCTGCAGTTTCCTTCCCCATCCTACACATCCTAAATCTTGCCTAATCGCGTCATAATTTCCTTTCCCCCAGCTATAATTCTTGCCCTGCGGTATATACCTGTCCCTGCCCATCGCTAAGGTAAACCTAACCGAATTGTGATCACTATCGCCAAAGTGCTCACCTACATCTAAATCGAACACCTGGCCGGGTTCATTACCCAGTACCAAATCCAATGTGGCATCGCCCCTGGTTGGCCTGTCCACATACTGTGTCAGAAAACCCTCCTGCACACACTGGACAAAAACAGACCCATCTAAAGTACTCGAACTATAGTATTTCCAGTCAATATTTGGAAAGTTAAAGTCCCCCATAACCACTACCCTGTTACTCTCGCTCCTGTCGAGAATCATCTTCGCTATCCTTTCCTCTACATCTCTGGAACTATTCGGAGGTCTATAGAAAACTCCCAACAGGGTGACCTCTCCTCTCCTGTTTCTAACCTCGGCCCATACTACCTCAGTAGACGAGTCCTCAAACGTCCTTTCTGCCGCTGTAATACTTTCCTTGATTAACAATGCCACACCCCCCCCCCCTCTTTTACCCTCTTCTCTGTTCTTTCTGAAACATCTAAATCCCGGAACCTGCAACATCCATTCCTGCCCCTGCTCTACCCATGTCTCCGAAATGGCCACAACATCAGGATCCCAGGTACCAACCCATGCTGCAAGCTCACCCACCTTATTCCGGATGCTCCTGGCGTTGAAGTAGACACACTTTAAACCAAGTTCTTGCTTGCCAGTGCCCTCTTGCGTCCCTATAACCTTATCCCCTACCTCACTACTCTCAACAGCCTGTACACTGGAACTACAATTTAGGTTCCCATTCCCCTGCTGATTTAGTTTAAACCCCCCCGAAGAGCACTAACAAATCTCCCCCCCAGGATATTGGTACCCCTCTGGTTCAGGTGAAGACCATCCTGTTTGTAGAGGTCCCACCTACCCCAGAAAGAGCCCCAATTATCCAGGAAACCAAAACCCTCCCTCCTACACCATCCCTGCAGCCACGTGTTCAACTCCTCTCTCTCCCTATTCCTCTCTTCGCTAGCACGTGGCACAGGCAACAACCCAGAGATAACAACTCTGGTTGTTCTCGCTCTAAGCTTCCACCCTAGCTCCCTGAATTTCTGCCTTAAATCCCCATCTCTCTTCCTACCTATGTCGTTGGTGCCTATGTGGACCACGACTTGGGGGTGCTCCCCCTCCCCCTTAAGGATCCCAAAAACACGATCGGAGACATCACGTACCCTGGCACCTGGGAGGCAACACACCAACCGTGAGTCTCTCTCGTTCCCACAGAACCTCCTATCTGTTCCCCTCAGAAGGGTCGTATTGGGATGAGAGATTGTGGGTGGGTTGGAAAGCAGGAGGTCCATGATCCCACCATCTGCAGCTTGTACATCATCCCAGACAGCAGGATGCGGGCGGAGGTGGGAGTTAAGAAGGGGCATAAGGCAGGAACATAGCATCATCCTGAATGCTCTCGGCGATGCCGGATGCCACGGGCTCTGTCACAGCTGGTCCCATGATGTGAAGAACCATCTCCTCCCTCAAGCTCAGGGGTTGAAGGAAAGCCTGGTCACTCGCCGGTTCACTTGCTGCTCCCTGTGAATATGGATCACCTTGTCCTGCAAGAAAGAAGGCAGAATATTAATGATTGTGTTACACTGTGTTTTGATGATGTGCCTGCCATAGCTGAATAGCTGGAGGTAATTGGAGGCAGTGAGATGTGGGTGTGAGGCTGCTATCAGTACAAGGTGTGTGAGGCTGAGGTGGAGAATGTGAGTTAGGTGTGAGTCCTGAGTGTTAGGGACTGCTGATGGGTGAGTGATGGGGGTGTGGTGTATTGAGCAATGTGAGAGGTTGGTGATGTTGGGGGTAGGAGATGTCATTTGGAGATTAATTCAATGACATTGACCACCCGTATGAGCTCATTAAACTTCTTCTGGCTCTGCTGCCAGATTCTCGTGGCGAGAGTTCTTGCATTGACCTCCCTGGCCACCTTCACCGATTCCCTTCGGAGGACGTTCCTTGAGAGTCTCCACCCCACCACACGGAAACAGAGCCTCTCTCCTCCTGTCACCCTTCGTAACTAAGACATCCATCCCCACATCCGTGAACCGCAGAACCCTCTGTTGCAGTGTGCTATTTACCTTGTCTCCAATTGCAGAATTCACAGTGAGCAGCAGCAGCCTCCAGTGAATCAATGCATCTTCTCTTTAAGAGGGACAGACTGCGTTTAAAAGCTGAACCTGGCTGAAACATGTGTCAGCCTCACACACCTTTAGGGCCCTGTTAAGCATCCAGACAGACAGCAGCGCGGGTTACCCGGGGTGGCATGTAGAATTCATGGAAATGAGGAGGCAGCAGGAAGTGTGTTTGTCACCTGCCTCAACAGGAACGGGCACGGGCAGATCATGATCCCTCTGCCCAAAAACACGACGTACTCTCTATTTCTATTTGCTGTTCTCTCTTTCACACTTTCTCACACTCTGTCTTTCTCTCTCTCTTCACTCACTTTCTCTTGCTCATAAAATAAGAGATTGATGCAGCACAGAAGAAGGCTATTCGGCCCTTTGTGTCAGTGCTGTCTCTTCGAAAGAGCCATCTAATTAGTTCCTCTTTCCTCCTCTTTCCCCAGATTCCTGTTTTTCTTTCCCTTTTCAAGTATTTGCTAAATTGCCTTTTGAATGATATTATTGAATCTGCTTCCACCATGTTTTCAGCCAGTGAATTCCAGATCCCAATAACTCGCTGTGGAAGAAAATTCTCCTCATTTCACCTCTGGTTTTTTGTCAATTACCTTCAGTCTGTGTCTTCTTAATACTGAACTTTAGATTTTTGGATTTAGATATACAGCACTCGAACAGGCCCTTCGGCCCACCGAGTCTGTGCCGACCATTAACCACCCATTTATACTAATCTGACACTAATCCCATATTCCTACCACATCCTCACCTGTCCCTATATTCCCCTACCACCTACCTATACTAGGGGCAATTTATAATGGCCAGTTTACCTATCAGCCTGCAAGACTTTTGGCTGAGGGAGGAAATCCACAAACTCCACACAGGCAGTACCCAAAATATGAGGCTGCAGTGCTAACCACTGCACCACTGTGCCGCCCCTGTTTCTGACACTGGAAACAGTTTCACATTGATTACCTTATCAAAACCCTTCATAATTTTGAATTTTATATCAAATCTCCCCTTATCTATCACTGCTCTAATTAGAACAATCCCAGCGTTTCGAATCTATCCACGTAACTGTATTCGCAGTTCCCTGGTACCATTCTCGTAATTCACCTCTGTATCTTCACTACGTCCTTGACATCCTTACCAATGTGTGGTGATCAGAATTGGACACAATTCTCCATCTGGGACCTAACCAATGATGTATAAATATCAGCATTTCCTCCTGAGTTTTATTACTCTGTGTCTCTCTCTAACACCAAGGACACTGCATGCTACTATCGAAGATCTGTGTGTTTACACCCTCGATCTCTCTAATCATGCACTCACTCTATAATGGTACCATTTATTTTATATTTTTTTCTTCTCATACTTCCTACCCAAATGTCTCACTTCACATTTCAATGTGTTAAATTCCATCTGCCATGTTCCTGCCCATTTCATCAGTCTGTCTCTGTCCTCCTGAAGTCTGTTACTATCCTTCTCACTGTTTATTAACATTTCTGAGTTTCCTTCCATCTGAAAACTTGGACATTACCCCCTCTGCACACAAGCCCACTGCATTAGCATGCAACACCAGGGATCCCAACAGTCACCCTGGGGAACCCCACTGTGTACTTCGCTCCAGCTGAAAAACAACAATTATTCCCTACTCTCTGATACCTGTCACCTCGCTAATTTCTTGCATGCTGGGATTGAAAAAGAAGAAAAAGGACTTCCATTTATGTAGCGCCTTTCATGACTACTGCATGTTCCAAAGCAATTTACAATCAACGTATACTTATAATGCCTACTCACTCTTGTACTGTCGGAAAAAGGGCAGCCAATTTTCGCACAGCAAGATCCCACAAGCAGCAATGTGATAATGACCAGATCTGTTTTTATGATGTTGCTTGATGGATAAATATTGTCCAGGCCACAGGGAATAATTCTCCTGATCTGCTTCTAAATAATCCCACAGGATCATTAGCATCCACCTGAGAGGGCAGATGGGGCCTTGGTTTAATGTTTTAACTGCTCATCTGATAGCGGAATACTCCCTCAGTACTGTCGCTGCACTGTCAGCCTTGATTCTTGTGAAAAAGCCATTTCATGACACTTGATCCTGGAAGCTTGTGACTGAAAGGGGAGAGAGCTACAAACTGAGCCCCGGCTGACTTTGGCCCTTTAATCCCATGTGTTTCTAATTGGGTCACACGGCTGTTATATAGTACTTTATCAAACACCTTTTGAAACGATAGGAAAATTGTAAAAGTACAGGCAGGAAAAGTCATAGAAACATATAATAGCATTGCATGGAAGGGGGTCATTTGGTCTGTGAAGTCTGTGCTGGCTCTTTTGATGAGTTTCCAGTGAGTTTCCCAGATCCTTGATCTTTTCCCCTTAATATCTAACCAAATCACTTTTTGAATCTACTTTTGAATCTGTGTCCTTCAGCCTATCACACAATAATTTGCAAATCCGAAACAAAAATTGCATTACAATAATCCCCATGTCAACTCTGCTTCTTTTTTCCAATCACCATAAATCTATGTCCTCTGGTTAATGGCCCCTCATACATTAGAAACATTATATAATTTACATAAGCCCTTCATGATGTTAAATATCCCTATCTGATCACCTAGTAAATGTCCCTGCTCCAAGGAAAACAATCGCAGCTACATAACTGTAATCCCTCATCCCTGGAAATGTTCCAGTAAAACTCTTCTGTCCCCTCTCCAAGGTTTCATGTCCTTCCTAAAGTGTGGTTTCCAGTATTGGACACAATACTCCAGATGGAGCCGGACTAGTCTTTTCTATAGGGTTAACACAATATCCTGGCCAGTCTACTCTGTGTCTCTATTAATCAAGCCTAGGAATCTATTTGCTTTGTGAACTGTTTGTTAACCTGTCCAGCTACTTTCAAAGATTGCGTACAAACACCTCAGGTCTCTCTGTTACTCTCAATAGCTTTAAAGTTGTGCCATTCAGCTTGTATTATCCCTGGTCATTCATCTGCATGCAGCTCACCATCACCTTCTCAAGGGCAATTATGGATGGGCAATAAATGCTGGCCTTGTCAACGACACCCACATCCCATGAACGGATAATATATATCAAATCTTCCGACAATGTATCTCCTCACACATCTGCCATGCCAATTAAATATTAGGAAGACAGCAGCCGTTGTTTTCAAACCCCACGTCAAAAGTTTCCGAGCTACAGACTGGATCTCTCTCCTTGGCAACTGTCTGAAACTAAAGCAAACTGTTCACAACCTGGTTTCATAGTTGACGCTGCGACGAGCTTCCTGTGAAATATTACTAAAACAGCCTACTTACACTTCCGTATCATCACCCAACTTTGCCCCTCTCTCAGCTCTTCTGCTGATGAAACACTCCCCCTTGCCCGTGTTACCTGTAGACTCGACTAGTCCAACACACTCCTGGCTGGTCTCCCACATTCTACCCTCCATAACCCTGAGGTGATCCAATGCACTGCTGCCCATGTCCTAACTCACACCAAGTCCTGTTCACCCATTACCCCCTGTACTCACTGACCTAGTACTCCTGGTCAGCAACACCTCAATTTTAAAACTCTCAGCCTTCTTTTCAAATCCTTCATTATCTCACTCCTCCTTATCTGTGTAATCTCCTCCAGCCGACAACCCTCCGAGATATCTGCACTCATCTATTTCTGGCCTCTTGAGCATCTACGAGTTTAATTGCTCTACCATTGGTGGTCCTGCCTTCAGCTGCCGAGGCCCTACGCTCTGGAAGAGTAGAGCAGAACTTCCAGGGAGGAATTCCTGGAAGATAAATGTCAGTGAATTAAACACTAAAATAAAAGCAAAATATTGCGGATGCTGAACACTGGAAATACTCAGCAGGTCTGGCAGCATCTGTGCAGAGAGAAACAGAGTTAATGTTTCAGATCTGTGCCCCTTCATCAGAACTGGTAAACGTTAGAAATGTAACAGTCTTTGAGCATGTGAAAGAGGGGAAGTGGGAAGAAGAACAAGAAGGAAGGACTGTGATGAGACGGAGAGGGGATAGATTAAATTACAGACTGTTACATTCCTAACGTTTACCAGTTCTGATGAAGGGTCAGAGACCGGAAACATTAACTCTGTTTCTCTCTACACAGATGCTGCCAGACCTGCTGAGTATTTCCAGCACTTTCTGGTCTCATCCCTAAGCTTTTGAATTCTCTCCCCAAACCCTAAATGCAATAAGCTGCACTGAGTCCAGTTTTAGGGAGTCCTGCTTGGACAGAGTACTAAATGCAGTAAAGTTAACGAGTGATTGAATTTTAAGTGATCTAAGAGTCGATCTCTTTCCAACAATTTGTTAATTTTACATTTAGCATTTCACTTAATTTTAAGCTGAATTTGTACTTTATTTCACAATCAGTTTGTGAGAATTGGACAGTTAATTGATGCTGATGGAAAAGGAGGGTCAGTGTCAGCTTGGATATAAAACTGACTTAATGACAGAAAACAGTGAGTTGCGGTAAATAGTTGGTATTCAAACTGGAGAAAAATAGACAGTAGTGTTCCCCAAGGGTTAGTGCTAGGAACACTGTTTTATTCTGATATGTATAAATGATTTGGACAATGGCTTACAGAGAAACATTTCAAAATTTGCAGGTGATACCAAACTTGGAGGCGGGGCAGGCATTGAGGTTGATACCAATCGATGTCAGAGGACAGAGATAGGCTAGCAGAATGGGCAGACGAGAGGCAAATGGAATTTAATACAGTCAAGTGTCAAGTGATGCATTTTATCAGAAGTAACAGGGAGAGGCAATATACACTTAATGGCAAAGTTCGAAAGAGTGTGCAGAGACAAAGGGACATGGGGTTCATGCACATAGATCCCTGAAGGTGGCAGGATATATTGAGAGAGTCGTCAGTAAAGCATATGGAATCTTGGGCTTCATAGATAGAGGTGGTGAGTTCAGAAGAAGGAAAGTTATGCTGTAACTTTATGAAGCTCTGGTTAGGCCCCAACTGGAGTACTGCATCCAGTTCTGTTCACCACACTTTAGGAAGGATGTGAGGGTCATTGACAGGGTGTAGAGGAGGTTTACTTTAATGGTTCCAGAGATGGAGGATTTTAAGTACAAAAGAGTCTGTAAAAGCTGGGATTGTCTTCCTTGGAGTAAAGGAGATTGAGGGGAGATTAGATACATGTATACAAGATAATGACCTGTTTGGATAAGGTAGACAGGAAAATATGTTCCCATTAGCTTATGGTACAAGGACTAGAGTTAAGATTGAGGGCAAGAGTTAAGGGGGATGTGATGAACAACATTTTTACACAAAGAGTGGTAATGGCCTGGAAATCATTGCCTACGAGGATGGTGGAAGCAGAGAAGGTGAATTATTTCAAAAGGATATTGGATGAACACTTGATGTAAATAAACTTGCAGGAATATGGAGTCAGAGCTGGGGAATGAGACTGGCTGGATTTATCTACAAAGAGCTGGCATGGACTCGATGAGCTGAATGGCCTAATTCTGTGCTGAAATGACTATGACTCTACGACTCTCTGACAGGGGAATACTATTACTACTTTTAGTTTAGTTTTAGAGATACAGCACTGAAACAGGCCCTTCGGCCCACCGAGTCTGTGTGGACCATCAACCACCCATTTATACTAATCCTACACTAATTCCATATTCCTACCACATCCCCACCTGTCCCTATGTTTCCCTACCACCTACCTATACTACAGGCAATTGCTAATGGCCAATTTACCGATCAACCTGCAAGTCTTTGGCTTGTGGGAGGAAACCGGAGCACCCGGAGGAAACCCACGCAAACACAGGGAGAACTGGCAAACTCCACACAGGCAGTACCAAGAATTGAACCCGGGTCACTGGAGCTGTGAGGCTGCAGTGCTAACCACTGCACCACTGTGCCGCCCTATACTGGGAAAGTTTATAATGGACTGGGCAGTATCACCCTGGAGAACCCCGTGATGTAAGTAAAATGTTTGATGCCCCAGAACGTGGTTAACAAATGTCCTTCACAAACAGAGTAAATCAGTTCAGTCCCACTGACAATTTTGGAGTCATTCACAATGGGGAGTAATTTCTCCTCGTTTTCTCTACATGGGACAGCAGTCAGGCTTTTCACTGTGTCCACCACCTCCATGTTGAAAGTCTTGTCAGGGTTAGGTGAGATAAGACACGTTGCCTGGGCGACAGATTTCTTCAATTGTGTTACTGCTTCTGTGCTTTCTTCAGTCCAACCGGGTTAAATCTGGTCATCACCATCATTAGGTAGTTCATAAAGAGGAGTCACAGTCTCTGCAAATCGAGGGATGAGGGTCCACTGATACCCCACCAGCCTGAGGATAGGACACAGGGTAGTCTTTGAGGTGGACAGGGGTAGATACTGGATGAGGGTCCACTGATACCCCACCAGCCTGAGGATAGGACACAGGGCAGGACTTTGAGGTGGACAGGGGTAGATACTGGATGAGGGTCCACTGATACCCCACCAGCCTGAGGATAGGACACAGGGCAGGACTTTGAGGTGAACAGGGGTAGACACTGGATGGTCTCGGCCTGACGCTGGTGTGGGCTGATGCAGGATGATCAGATCTGGGCACGTAGAAAGGTGACACGGTCTTGCACCAGCTGGGCCTTACGTGGATGTTCTTTTAGTCCAGCTCCCAAAATAACTGCAGTAGTTCCTGTAAAAGGGTTAAATGTGTGGACACGGTCTGTGGTGATGAGAA